>NC_085095.1:4152106-4334606 GCF_963422355.1 Corticium candelabrum
ACTTGTTGAAAATAGAGGCCACCTTCAAATTGAGGCCACACTAGTCTGCAAAGCTACTGGCCACGCCCATATCACATGCTTTTGATGCTTCCACGTCAATCTCATCCTATTACGCACACTTGTCTATCAATTATATTGTTTATCAACACAGCATACAGCAATACTATGGTATTGTCCACGTGATTCTCAGTGCATGTATGTCTAGTATATAGATAACATAATAGTCTTGGCATTTATAGCTAGACCTGCCGTGGTTGGCACCTTCAAAAGTGTCCAATTATGTCAGCGGAAAGAAATGTGACGTTCAAGTAGTACTGTACCATCTTGTCATGGTGACTTAAAAATAGAGGCCGTCAACGTTTAAAGGCCACAGTTTTGTAACCTTGTTAAAAATAGAGGCCGCGGCCACTATTTGAAGAAATGCGGTAGTTGACTCTGTGTTGCTCCATTAGGTATACTGCTTTAAATGATCTTGTGTGGATGATGGTATTATTAAACACTCTGGGCGTGTTTCCACCAGCACTTGAACCAGGTTAACAACTGGTTTAATTAAGAATTGACCTGTTTCTACTTGCATTAAACCAGTTATATTCTAAACCTAACTGCTTTTCTGAAACGTAGTTAGTAGTAGAGTTAGCAAAGTGGTTTGAGTTAAATATCACGTGACAGTAATGAGCTTGCTTAGGTGGCTTCTGACAATCCCGATTTGTGACATTGACTATTTTGCTGGCATAGGATTGCCTAGCTTGAAAAATGTAAATGTTGTCAACTAAAGGGGAGAAATCAGCAGCTACGGAGAGCGAGAGGGGGAGAGAGGGAGGGAGGGAGAAGATGGTGGGTGTCATTGCTCATCGTCATGCAAATACCTAGTAGTAGATGCTGAATCACTGACAACCAGCTGTTGCTCTAACTCAGCGACAGAGCAGCCCAATGCTTCAAAACAAGCCTCACTCGACAATAGTGCAGTATGTCTAAATGGTTTGTCTTGCACATCCCGAATGTAAGTTCCTAATGGAAACAGTCGCTTTCTTGAACTGGTTTAGTTTATAATGCGTTTAAGCTATACATTAATACCTCGGTTATCCGGCCCTCAAAGTTCCAGGCACTTTGATCTACGGGGCGGTCTCAGCGATCACATGCGAAAATGTTTTTACATGAATGAGCATGCGTGATTTTGCATCCACAGAAATGACGACAAGCAAGCGGAGGCGGTCTATCCTTACACTTAAAAAGATAGAAATCATAAGAAAGGGAAGTCTCAACGTCGTGTAGCTCAGATTTTTTGAACTGCCGAGGTCAACTGTTGGAGACATTTGGAATGATCGAGAAATGATCAGTTGCCACGTGTTCGGTGCAGAGGACCCGACTGTCGCCAAACGGCGGTGTATTGTACACGGATCACAGTTTCCTCTCTTTGATGACTTGCTATCTGTGTGGTAATTGACTCTCTGAGATTTGGATATTTCCCAGTTACGGACAGTGCCCGGATAACCGAGGATTTAGTATACTAGTTTAAGGTGCAGCTAGTGGAAACACATCTCACAGGGCTCGAAAATAGGAGGTCAAGTCATCATTTGACGAGTAAAATTGATACCTGACAACTAAAGTTGTAATCTAGGTCGTCAAGTGATGATTCACAGGCCCAGGCCAGTCAGTATTTTAGCTATGAAGGCTAATTAGTAACAGCTTTCTCGGTATGCAGCCGCATGCACAGCTGTACTGAACTGAAAGATGTGTCGCTTTGACAATGGCATTGGGACACTTGTCGTACATGACATGTAATTGTAATAAATTTAACCAGCAGTGTCAGTTGATAAACTGGTCTTTCCCCAGGATTACGAACCTGGGGGTGCGCGAGCAAATGTTCTTTGTGTATAGGCTACGTGTGCAACAAGTCATTGCTATTGGCTCAGTGATGGGTTTTTCAAATTCTTATAAAAAATATGGCGGTAACACTAAACAGCATAATTGATATCAACATGACATCCTGGACTAAAATTTTGGCGACCTAATATTTTTGGAAACTTGTCAAGTGACAACAACTGTAGTTGGACCAATTTTGCGTCAGTTGTTGGTTGTCAAATGTTAGTCCAAGCCTATTGTAAACTACAAAAGCAAACACTGCCTAGCTGGAATGGTATTCAAAATGAACTTGGTATGACATCCAGAGATTGAAATATTTGCAAGTAGGGTTTGGGGTGTTTGTTAAGATAAAACGTTTGCAGGTCTTGTTCATGTTGACAGTTATAAAGCCACAAGAAGAAATTACTTGTTTGACAGGAAATTTGGCTCAGAAATCCATGAGGGCACATTTAATTTCTATTTTATTTTACAATAATTAATATTAATGTAAATGTTAAGTAACATATGGGCTACCAGTGAACGAAGAGTCAGAATTTTGCAATTTTAAATGGAGTTTAAACTGACAGAAAAACTGAACAGTGCGTGCCTCCGCAGTAACATGTTGTTGGCCGTTTCTGCTAGTACCTGGATGCAGTCCAGATGCCTGGATAGTTTAGGTATGCGTACACGTGTATGAGAGATTTTTCTAGTCCGCTTGACCTATTAGAACAATCCTATTTTGCTATAATCCTTTGCACTGCTTTACATACATAGATTTGGCAGAAATAATATATCCTTGCACTATCATAGTTAATACAAGTTAATAGAAAATACTCAAGAAATTGATATGTGGCTAAAAAATTGGGTGTGGCTAAAAGTGGTGCTCATGCTCCTGTCAAACAACTAGTTTTCTTTATAAAGCCTAATACTCAGGATTGTTTGACTTTTAGTCTGGCTGCAATATAGAAGCTGTAACATGTGTCAGTAATTTGGTTTGCCGTTTTTATAGGGAAATGTGTTTGCTTGTGTAATGATCTTTGAATGAATGGTGTGTTTGATCATACTACGACACATTTCAACAAACTACACTATAACATATTATGACATATTGATAAATAACAATAATACTGCAGCCACCAATCTGAATGCTTGTATAATCTTGGTTTTGTACCCTGAACCTACTTGTGGTGCAAATTGTAACTTTGAGAAACTATCATGCAAAATTAATTGTGCAATGCAATCGTGCAATGCAATGCTGCTGCACTAGATTGCACAATTTTATTTCATGCACATGTAAGTTCTTTTGGAGTGTTTGTCTTTTACGTCTGTATTTATTAGCCTCAACACTAAAAGAGGCCATTTTCGTTGTATTGGTGGACTAACGTGCATGAGTAGACATTGAGATCACATTACTGAAACAAAGTTGCCATTGTAAGTGAAGTGTGGCCTACTAGTAGAGACACACTATGTCAGGAGACTGATTATCCAATTAATCAATAGTCTTTATTAAATTAATTACCAACGTGTAAACATTAGGTACAGTGGTGTGTGCGGGTCATGTTACATACGGCTATACATACATATGTACGTAGGACTTGCTAGGCAACCGCATAACACGCAACCAAATAGATGTCCCATATGTGTAGTATGGTGGACGTGAATCAAGCTGCATAGCTATGTCATGCAGAGTGTTTGCACTGTAGTGCTTCTTCATTAAAGGAGAACTCTCACCAAAATCAGCTATCTCTCACCAAAATCAGCTATCTCTCAGATGAAAGCTGTCACTTCATGACACAACCCTTTGCAACCGTTTACTGCAGAAGTTTACCGTAATGAAGAAATAAAGCATTGAAATTACCTGCGTAGGCGTGTTTAGTACCCTTATGTGGCGTATGTGTACGTCTAATTGTTGGTTAGCAAGGAAGACCGATACTTGTGCACATTTCAAGGTAAGGATTGTGAGACATATGGTGTCAAGTTGTGATTTATTAACTAAAGCAAACTGGGACCCCAAAGTTATCACGCAAGTATCGACTGTGGCAATACAACCTCAGAAGGAGACCCTTCTTGGATGGATCATGTCTCGCTGAATTTTGGGTGCGTTAGGAGCACTTGGTATGGTTAAACCTAAAGTAGTTACTTCGAGAGAGTAAGACTTTGTGTAAGACTTTGTGTACATATGGGAATCGTCTGAACAACTCGTTGCCGATTCTCTGCTTCTGTGGCTGTCTGGACTGTAGGTTTCCTGCAGGAAGATATCAGGCCTTGTATCTTTCTTTCAACAAGTTTTAGTATTTGGTGAGAGTTCTCCGTTAATAAAAATTATTTCAATCAAGTATCTCCTCCTGGTTGATCATCAGCACCTCCTCCTGTTCCATAAATAATGACCACCCTGTGGAAAGTGTTTGGCTACAGATTAAAAGACAACGGGCTGCAGATTTGATGCAGAATATTACAACTCTGTTGAACTACAAGGATGATGTGGGCCTAGGTAGCCTCAAGAATCGACCAACTCTTGTCGTGCTAACTGCAATTTTATATCTGCACCTGTTCACCACTCTTTGGATTGCAGAGGACATCTATTCACAGAATCTTTGGAAGCACAGGGTAAAATTACTCTAGAAAGTGAAACCAGCCCCGTGTGCACGTATGTGTAGGTTTTCGTTAATTTTTCTCGTGTTTTCAGCAGAACATGTAATTCTACGTATCTGACATCAGCACTAGAGCTACAGAAGAAGCCGTTGGGTGTGTCCCACAGAGCTATGAAATGAGCAGAAGGCGTACAGCAAGGTATCGTGTCTGCACCTGCAAAGGTGCAACCCTACTCACCACTTCACCGTTTCTGTGCAAAGAATGCCTTTTGTGAGAGTCTTGTCGTGAGTTGGAAGTCATGGAACACAAAGCAAACAATATGAACTACTGCATTGCAGTTGCATTGTAATTGCTGCCTCTCACACCTTATTTCTTCTGCATGTGTCATTCTATTGCTATTATATATCTAACTGACTTTACAGGCAACGCCTAGTAATAGTCATTAAGTTAATTTAGTTGAATACATAATGTTAGTACAACCAATCACAACACGAAAATGCTATCACGTGACAAACTAGACAGAATGTGTCCCCAGCTTAGGCCACTCTTCACCTTGCAGTGGCAACTCAACTTTGATTTTGGTCATGTGATATCAACTTGTACAGTACTCATGCATGTTAGTCCACCATGTAAGGCAAAGATGGCCTAGCGCCGAGGCTGGGTATTTATGCAAGCTGTATTGAGCTTAGTACAATAGGAGGGCATTATCAGTGTTATATGGAGCCACCTGAAACTGCATCTATGCTAGTACATTTTTTAAATTAAATAAATGAGTTCTTACACCATCAATAATCTTTGAGTATTTTAGCTGTAGACAGCTGTGCTAATACAAGTGGAGATGGCAGTTGACTTTGTACTAAACAGCAGTTGACTGAGTTTGCTTGATTAATTCAAATGTGCATCATCCTATGTAGCCTAAGTGAAGACAGGAGGAAGATATTTGACCTGAAGTATGCCAGCCAGGTGCAAACATTTTGTTGAGTCATAACTTTATCTTAATGGATGTTATGTTAAATTTTGCCAGAGGGATTTGAACAAAGTAGACATACATCAAATGATGCAAAAATTACAGAAGACACCATCTGACACTGGATCAACAGCAGTCCAAGGTCAAGTTCAATTAGTAGTGCTAAGAGGCAATAAATAATGTCATTTTCTACTTTGCAGTTGGTGTGCTTACTCTAAGAATTCGTTATCTTAACGAGCACATGAAAATTCATAAGAAAGTTTGTAACAGTTGTATATCACTAGTATTTGCTGGGTTTTTTATTTTTTCTAGTACAGGACTTCTCTTGTAAGCGTGTGGTGCAAATGATGGTTGACAAAAGGAGAAGGCTTTTGAAGTATTTGAGAAGGACTGATCTTGGTGGCTATCATAGTCTTCTTGAACAATTGAACATTCGGCCTATAGTTGACAGAAAATACCCAACATGAAAATAGAATTATGTTGAGCAATAATTGCGAATGAAAACAAAGATGTTATTTGTTGCATTATTGTGTATTGAACTTGTTTCAGTTTAGTAATAAAGCAATGGTCAAGCCATGAAAAGTAAGACATAAACTGCCTTTTCATTACTGTTGCAACTGGCTTTGCTTGGATTTTGAATATCGGCAAAAGCATTACATGGAATGGCTGCAGTAGGTTGAAGTGTACAGTACTTAGTTATAACAATTTATTGTGAATAATAGCAAATGTTTATCTCTAGATTGTATAGATCTGATGTCATTTCTGTTGGCTTGTTATTTGTTTACCTTCTGGCTAATTTGATGCAGTTGTCATTGTTGTTTTGCTTCTTTGTTTGTTGCTTGCCTTGATTCTTGTGTCTTTCATTGGTTTGTACTAGAAACGATACTCATGGCACCTTGGCTTCGACCTGCTTGACTACACTGAAACTGCTGTCTGTAGATATGGTAGACAACGCAAAGTAGTCTGCAAGTTCACGGTTGTAGTTATACGTAATGGTCAGTGGCACATAACTTTGATGAAAACAGATCTCAGTGAGTGCTAGCAAGCAGTGCCACCTTTGTTGTCCAGTCTCATTGTGTGTGGACAAAACGGAATCATGTGATCACATATCATGGTATGATTGCATTCTGCACATAAGTTTCTCAAATGATACGATCCTACAAATGTTCTGTGAGCCACTTTGCCCAACTGCAGTTATTAAATAAATTTGGTAGTGTATTATCTATGGCAAATTAGGAGGTCTCTTAGAACTTTCACAATCACTACATTTTGCAATTGACAACAACACAAGAGCCTCTGTGTAGTGTAGCAAATACACCTATCCATGTGTCTTTGTCAACTTGTAAATGAGAAAAAGCTACACAGTCCTAGTATGACAGATATTCAAGTTGCTATTACAGATTGAATGTTTTTGATTGAATGTTGCAGCTTAATATCAATGATGATAATATACAAGGTTGGACTTGCATTTTTTATATTTTCAGTTGTTGCTGTTCAACTCTGCTATATGGTTGCCCTTATTCATTGATTCATATTGATAGTGTTGTCAATACTGTCTAGTGGTAATAAACACTGGGTATTTCTCTATCATTTCTCGACCTCAATATAACACGTACAACTCATCGATCAAGACATCCAGAGCCATGGTCTTATAGTAGGCTGACTATACTGTTGTCACTTCATAGCACCAATGCATGGACAGTCAAACTTTGTATTCCTGAATTTCTTCAATAGTCATCTTGCTTAACTTAACCTACATGTTTTCCCATGCACAGTTCATCACCCTGTTATTTAAAAACGTAGCAAATGTTCTTTGATACAGAGTACTTGTTGGCAAAAAATGGAGAGAAAGGCTCACTGATTCTTCGTCCCCCAGAATCTCAGTCTCATGCTCCCAGCCTGGCATCCACACTAGAGCGTCACCTTGAGTTAGATTAACAGCTAGTGGCTTCATGATCTACAGACAGTGTAGTCAGAATGAGAAGTTACTTTATGACTATTGACAATTTGATAAAGTCTGAATATCTGCTATTGACATCTACCTGAGACCATGATCCTAATCTGTGTCTGTGCAGATCACTATTGTTTAATAGTGGATACAGCCTCCATAGTTTAGATCCCTTGACCTACAAGTAAGACCATGTGGTTATATTCATATGTTATATAACCATTAAGGAACAATGGCTTTAATTAACAAGAACAGTTGAAACAATTAATACTGCCAAAAATTGAAAAGGTTGTAAATTAACAGTGAATTTTTAAATTTTTGAAGATAATTAAGTTCATTGAAAGTCAATATATGCAGATCTGAAATCAAGCATTGCCAAATAACTCACAAAAATGGAAAGGAAATCTATTTTTACAAGAAAAAAGTGGGTTGAGTCTACACGATAAGTAGTTGTATTTTGGTTTCTTAGATTGGCATTCAGCCTCAAGGATTCACAAAGAGATTCAAATCAATAAGTTACTCTATGATAGTATCCTATACTATTGTAAGGGTATCCCTGTTAACTAAATGAAATGAAAGGGAGCACTAACAGTGCTGAACCCTAAGCGATGAGAAATTGACTCCTATCCAGTACCTGGTACTTTGGTTGTACTGTAGAATTAGCAATGTGCTTCCAAATGCACTGCAAAGCAGGAAACTTGCCTAGGCGTGCGTTCCTAAAACACCCAGTGATTGATTTTAGCCCGCACTACTACTCCAATCCCAACAACCCCTAGGGATAACAACACCAAACAGCTGGCAAGCTGTACTTGCAAGCATGCACAAGCTAATTAATGAATTAACACCACCTGCACATCACTACAAGTAGACACAAGCATCCCAAAACTTGTTTATACAAATGGCTGACACTTGTTTATGATAAATATACAGGTATCAAACCGTATCACTTGGGCGCTTTCGTTGCAGGGTACTCTTGCTATAACTTTGAAGGTACACTCCAACAGTAATCAAAATTTGAACGTCCTGCGTGACTCCGCCTTGTAGACTGGCGGACAAGCTCCAACAGCCATATGTAACGATAATGTCGAGATTACACAGAGTACTGTACCAGTGAAGGCACGCTCTAATATTACTGTTATAATTGTCTTGTTTATGAGTTCTCAAACACAGCATTTATAAGCATTGTCATCTGGATACAGGTAAAGCAGAAATAACAATCAAGAAGTGTTAAATTAATCAAAAAGCATGCATTATGGAAAACTGTCAATAGAATGATTGAGTGACAGAAAAGACACAATAAACATCAGAAAGATCAATAACTTGAGCATTTCAATAAGTCAGTCGATCTATGAAGTCACTCAAGGATTCCAGGCCTACTCTCCAACCATTTAGCATTCCATGTAAGCTCCATGTATATACGTATGTATGCATTCTATGTATGATCGTAATTATACAGTTATTTGTGTATTTTTGGTCACGTGGAAGCACACACTTCTAATTCCATTCCTAGACATGTTCTATTGGGTATAACTTGAGCCTAGATTTGACATAGTAAAATCCCAAGTAATGGTAGTTCTAGTTCTACTCTCTTCTTTGTCAATTGGCAGTTCTCAGAAATACCTAAAACTCACAGCTTTCAATAGTTCTTAACTGAACAATCAACCATCACAAGCAACAGCTACAGAAGTACCAGACTTGTGGCACTTATTTTGATCTGACGTTCTCTATGAGCATCCAAGCAATCATTACTGATGCTGCAAAAGCTAAAAACCTTGTTGGTGTGGTTTGAACTCCCTCCAAAATCCTGTATATCTGCACCTGACTCTACAACATGCATGTGTAGTGCAGGTGGTTCACAAGCAGAACAGAACAGCTGGGCCTCGTGTGTGTGTGTGTGTGTGTGTGTGTGTGTGTGTGTGTGTGTGTGTGCACGTGCGTGTATGCATGAGAGTGCATTTTTCTAGTTAGCATTATGGATATATATATATATATATATATATATATACACA
Source organism: Corticium candelabrum (assembly GCF_963422355.1). NCBI lineage: Eukaryota > Metazoa > Porifera > Homoscleromorpha > Homosclerophorida > Plakinidae > Corticium > Corticium candelabrum. The sequence continues at coordinate 4,161,465 of NC_085095.1, forward strand.
CACACACACACAACATTCCTTCCAGAAGGCTCTGGATGATGCTTTAGAGATCCAGCATTAAAGTCCGCCTTGTTAGTCTGCGAGAACAGGCACGTTTCAGTGCTGTCGCATATCCTCATGCAGGGCTTGGTTGAGGGCAATCCCCAACTCAAGTCTAGGCATGGCTATGTCTCTGCATGAATTTGTGACTTCTTTGTGTTTGCATTTGGGAATTCCGCTTTTTCCATCACCCCACACTCAGTCCGTTGTGTGCGGTCATGAATTGGACATATTTGGTGACCATGCTCTTGGCTGTGGTCCTCTTCGGATTAAGCGGCATGATGTCTTATGTGACGTCATCTTCCACTGGTTGCTCTTAGACAACTCCAATGTACGTTGAGAACAACACTGTTCCTCTCATTCTATGACAAGACCATGTGACGTTTTCCATCCCAACTTTTCCCTAGGCAAGGCTGCCTATTTTGACATTTCCATGAGGAATTCGTTCACTCCCTCTCACCTTATTCATAATGCCATAAAAGCTGGTGCTGCTGCTGAGGCTGGAGAATTGGACAAAGATGAACACCATCATGCCAACGTTTCAAGTTATGGCTGTTTGTTCTACCCTCTTGTGGTGGAATCATACGGAGTGTGGGCTGCACATAGTCTGGAGGTGTTGAGATCAATCGTAAAGAAGTCTCTTCTATCATCTGGCTTGTCTGTAAGCCAAGCTTCCAGGCAATTTCATGAACAGTTATCTGTTCGTTTGTGGCAGTATAACTCAAGAATGATTAGTGACAGATTGGACCTTGTGATTGTTGACTATCTACCTAATTATTGCGATATTGCAACTTAGACTCTGTGCTTCCGTCCTTAGGGCAGATGTGTTATCTGTGTTATATATATATATATATATATATATATATATATATATATATATGCATGTATGTATGTATGTATGTATGTATGTATCTAATAATTACCTTTCAAATTCGACAAGCACATTAGCTCAATAAAATGCTGCAGAATAAAATTACCTGAACAGATATCCTGCTTGTGCACATCAAGTCCATGTGCCTCTTTGCTCCACATGGTGCCCATCCCCAATGCAACCATTCATTACCCCCAGCTGCTGCAAACCAGCTTTCAGGAATAAACTTGGGATACTCATACTCCTTTCTCAACGTTTCTGAAAGTTGGAAGCTATTTAAAAAAGCACCATAATAGGTTCTATTTCTGACGTGTTCAGATACTCCAAATTTTGGCTTCAAAGGTGTGGCAAACGTAGATGAAACTAAGTCTCCTTCATTCAATATTTTCCTGAAGTACTTGTGATTCCAAGTCATCGTCGCCTTCCATCCACTGGTTACACTCTGAACTACAAACGGTTGTCCCGTATCTACCATGGCAATTACCTGTCGATTTTCGACAGTCACGTTTGTCATCGATATCTCCGAAAGATGTACTTTGGGTAGCTCAAAGATATCATTCTCGTGAAGACTGAGTTCAGATGCGGAATTGCACCAATCAACATCACGTCCACAGACGACAGCGGCGATATGAATGGTGTAGGGCAAAAGAAGTAGCATCATCTTCAGTCACGTGACCAAACTTGGCGACTGAGCGTGTGCACACCGACATCTGACTCTTTCTCGCGTAGCCAGACCCTTTTCCCGCGTCTTGCCGCTTGTACGATAGACGGATGTAACTACTAAACCGGATGACCATGGCGCACTACTCAATAGTGGTTACCTAGCTAATTAGCTACACTACTAGCCCGCACGCTCGTAAATCGACGTAAATAGCACGTAAATCGAATTTACGATCATCGCATTGAAACCGTAAACTACGCTGATTCTACTCGTAAATAGACGTATTTATTCGTACATGACCACTTTACATTCATTTAAGGTCATTTACATAGGAATTACGGATCATTTACGTTACAATTACGGCACATTTACGTTGCAATTACGGCTCATTCACGATTGTTTTACGTAGGGTTTACAACTCAATTTACTTTAACTTACGTCTATTTCCGTTGCGAAAACGGTTTATCTACTGGTCATTTACGTCTAATTGCGGTCTAATTACTTTTCAATTACTGCCATATACGTAGCATTTACTACCCAGTTATACATGCATGCGGTAACGCGACAGATTGCTAAACAGATATGCAAAATTTTCGTTTATTGTCTGCCAAAATAATTCTAATTCAGAGAATCTTTTACTGTAAATTCATACAACACAATAACAAAATCACAAGTTAGTTAATTAAATTATTTGGCAATCTTCTTTCTTCCATATAATTTTCCCCTATGAGTGAAAAGATCAGTGATAATATGAGCATGAGTGAGATGCTAATGTCTCAATACATTTAATTCCATTGATGACAGTTTTCTTTCTTCCTCTGCTCCCCGGTATAATCATCTCCCCATCAATAACCTGAATGATTTCAACTAGAAAGGAATCTGTATAAAAAAAGATGTCTAATAATTAGAAGTCACCCTATACTAGAGTATCCATTTTTAGAATACCTGTCATTTGGAAGTCTCTAGCTTGAAACCGCAGCGCCACCGGACAGCGCGTCTGATGATGCAACAACAGCACCTGTTGCCTTGAAGTTGCTACTGTACATGTACCTGCAGCTGTCGCCAACTCTGCATAATCTATTTCACCTGTTACCATGACAACAAATTGAATTGAAATTATTGTGTTAATGAATTGCATTTGTCACGTGCACGAAAAAACCTGTCTAGATAGTTTCACAGGTTGCAGTTGGCGATAGCTGCAGGTTTTCCAAATCGTCGTCATGACCACCAACAGGCTGGAGCTGTTCGTGAAGAGATGGATCTGAGTTCTGCGTCGATCTCGAGCTCGTGACGGAATTCCTTGCTGTAGAAGGACGAGGCCTTCGTCTAGATATCGAATCACGAGACGAAATTTATGAAAAAGATGCATACAACAGTGTAAAACAATGTACGCTTACTCTCTGTCATACTCACGCCGTTTCATTCGCTCACGCATGTCTCACCTAACCTGGGTAAGACCTAGGGTGCATTTCTTTTGCCTCTACTGCTCTTCTGGAAGCGGCTAGAAGAGTCACGCGACCTCTTCTGGTCGTTTCTTTTGCTTCTCCCCCCTTCTTCTAAAGTGTTAGAAGAGTCACGAGACCTCTTCTGGCTCTTCTGGCCTAAAGGCGGAAAAGGCAGAAGAGAAGAGGTCTCGTGACTTGCGAGACATGCGCAGTAACACGCGCGTATCGAATGAGCTGTACTAGAGTCCTTCGCTTCCATTGCTTTGGAAACCAAGTGGTCTTCCAGCAATATCAACTCCCACAACTACAGCTGCTGCTGTGGGTGTTCTCCAAGGACCCCCTTTGAGGCACCAGAAACGGAGACAGCGGTTGTAGAAGTCGCTTCTTCAAGTTGAGATCCAATTTTTTTAGTGAAAACCTTATTTTGCTACTACAGCTACCGCTTCCGCGTCCATCGCACTGCTAAACTATTAATGCGCATGCTCAGCTCTTCTAGGTCCTCTTCTGGTCATTTCTTTGGCTTGGCTCTTCTGATCAGACTGCGCATGATCGACCTCTTTGGTTCTCTTCTGACACCTCTATTCCAGAAGAGCAGAAGAGGCAAAAGAAATGCACCCCTACTCTAGAATAGACTTTGACAACCTGTTTCCACATACATATGCATATTAGCTATAGATCACCGATCGCGATCACGCGAAGAGATCATACTGACATCTTCTGAATCGAAGCTTACCTCCTTAGAAGCCTTTAGTAAGTCTCCTCTAAAGCAGGTCTTGGCGAGGCTATCAGCAGCTAATCCAATTTCTGCCTAGAAAAAAATATAGCTATTAGTATGCACGATGCAGATATTTTGATCAGTCCACGAACATCGATTTTTGTCAATCATGCACATACCTAACTAGCTCGATAGTTGAAGTCTTGCTTACCCTGTATCTTAAGCGTTCTCTAGTCCCTTTCACCAGCTCAGGCGGTCCATCCATTATTCCTGGCAGAAAGCGTATGACAGCTCAACGCCTATCAACGGCAATTGTACACTGCGTAGACCCTCCCATGGGCGGAACCTTCATTTCACACAGATTGACGGCTCCGTCAAACCTTTGGTCTCTAGCCTTATGTAGTACTATGTATACGGCTTACACACATTTGCATGTACTGAACGGCGGTATTACACACACACACACACACACACACACACACACACACACACACACACACACACACACACACACACACACACACACACACACACACACACACACACACACACACACACACACACCTAAAAATCCTAAATCCTAAATGTCAGGAGCTGCCTCTCAGAGGTCACGCCCCCAGCTGTTAAGCTGGACCCTGTGCGCTACTCAGGGAACTCTGGGCCTGCGCTAGCAAACTCCTGGAGCCGGGCCAGGCACTCGCAGGAACACCGACTTGGGAAGCCAACTGTGGTGTGAGCACCCGAAGCCTCACCAGGACCTCAGTGGCTGGTGTTACGTCACAGCCGATGGCTGCTTAGGACCCCAGTCATGATCAATGACCAGGTACTCATTTATACTCCTGAGTCGAGAGAAGCAAATGTGTGTTAGTTTCTTGCTTAAGGAGATTATGCCATAGCTCGCCATCACTTGCGACCCTTTAAGGTCCCGGATGTAAACAGTCCATAAGATGACTCTCTACCCAACTGGGCTATCGCACCACACACACACACACACACACACACACACACACACACACACACACACACACACACACACACACACACACACACACACACACACACACACACACACACAACACACGCTCGTAGCTCTGCAGCGACGGTGTAAACACAGCTTCATTTATTAATTAAGTTAATAAAGATGCATGTTCAAGAGCTCCAAGACTAATGTCAAATGATGGAGTGTAATCACACAGTGCACGTGTCATCATGACCTAGCGATGTTGCGTAAATCAACGTATCTAAATAGGACGTAAATAGACGTAAAATACGAAGACACGTAAATCTTTTGTAATTTACGTCGCAAAGTGCATGCGCAAAGCTACACTTCAGACGTAAAATACGACCCACGATCGTAAATTACGAAAAATTACATGTCTTCGTATTTTACGTCGATTTACGAGCGTGCGGGCCGGTAGTTTTACTAGTTGTACGGTAGCCGTAGGCGCCCCGCGTTCGTGAGTAACACGTTCAACGGAGTTTTCAGACCGTCCACTGAAACGCCGAGTCCTAGTGTAACGGTAGAAGTACTGTTAGAGATGTTCGCGCTCAAAGTCCAACTCAACACTGTCTTCTCGTATAACCTCGCATACCCTTACACTACTTCCCCCTTAAATGAGAGCGGTTCCAAACGTCTCTCATTGGTACTCTAGACTAATAAGTACAACGCAACGTTATAGCTCAACTCAATCTGTCCATAATAATTAACTACGTTAAGTCATATCCGTGTCTATGATATATTCGTCGAGACGTATTGGCATTCTGGGCTGACGTTGTGGGCGATCCTCTTGCGCCTTATCAACGCTGGTAGGTGGTGAGCATGTAGGTGGACTGCGTGGCTGCGTGTTTCCGGGACGCACTGGTGGACGACGATGTGTATAAGGCTTGATATGGTTGTAGTGAGCGATGTTTTCCTTTCTGTCGCCTAGCTTACGAATGACATAAGTGACCTCTGAGCAACGCTTTACAATAACGTAAGGTCCAGTCCAATACGGCGTTAGTGTACGTGTCTTGCCGCAAGGGACACGTGGCTGGTAGAGCCATACGTGGTCGCCAGGGCCGTATGGCGTGTGGTGTGTTCTGGTTGTACCGCGTTTGTTGATTAAAGGTGGCGATATTAAGATGGTCTGCGACGTGGTCATATAGTTCTTGTGTGCACTGTAATGTATCTGTCGGTTGGGAATGTGAAGAGGAACCGTTACGTTCTTGTGATTGCTGTACATCTGCTTTCGGTGTTGATTGGAGGTGGTCCGCCTAGGAATCGGTCATTGTGCGGGCTCCCTGTTTAAAAATGACGCGAAACGGGGACGCATTAATCGTGTCATGCTTGGCAAAGTTGTATGCCAACTGCACGTCTGATAGTCGATCTGGCCAGTCGGTTTGAGAGTGGTGAACGACATTTGCCAGAGCTGTTCCTATAGAACGGTTCAGCTGTTCAACTGAGCCATTAGCTTGCGAGTGGTAGGCTGAAGAGACAGTGTGCCGCATCCCATACTTAGCACACAAGTCGTTAAACGTCGTGCTCGTATAGCAAGCACCTTGGTCGGAATGGATGGTACGCGGGATGCCGTAGCGTCCGATCCACTTTCTCAATTTGGAGTCAACGGTGTGGGCCGACGCGGTTGCAATAGGTGTCATTTCCGCATATTTGCTGAAAGCATCTTGGAAGACCAGAATATAGCGGTATCCGTCTGGGGACAGTGGCAATGGCCCTTTAATATCTGTCTCCACGATATCGAACGGATGAGACGGGCGAGGGTGTTGGCAAAGCGGAGCTTTAGCTGCAGCAGTCGGACGATTGCGTTCTCCGCAACAGCGGCACGACTGGTCATATGCAGCAACATTCTGGCGAACTGTACGAACCAGAAACTGGCAAGTAGTGTGTCGAGGGTTTTGTTGGCTCCCTAGTGTCCTGCCGTAGGGTCATCGTGCGCCACTTGTAAGACTCGTGGTACAAGCGAGAGTGGTACGACCAACTGTCTCGAGTCGTGCGCCTTGCACCAAACGATGTCTTCTGCAAGATAAAAATCATGTCGCAGAAAACTCTTCACACCAGGGGATACGTAGGCTGACGGAGGACGACGAGACTTGAGCAGCCGGATGACTACCGCGATGTCAGAATCTGCTGCTTGGGCAGTCCGAATGTCGTCTTCCAAAAATTGCGATGACTTGTCGTGACGTTGGCAATTGTGTCAATGGGTTCCTTTGCAAAATCCAAACGGCTCAAAGCATCTGCGACGCAATTCTGGGTACCTTCAACGTACTGGACCCTGAAATCATAAAGCTGTAGTTCCGCAAGCCATCGGGTGCGTCTACCCAAGGGTCTCGGATGACGAAAAAATATTGCAGTGGTTTGTGGTGAGTACGTAGCACAAACCGCCTGCCGAGCAGGTGGTGGCAAAAATGCCGAATAGCTGATACTATAGCGAGCAATTCGCGGTCGTATGTCGCGTAACTCCGTTTCGTTTTAGTCATAGCTCTGATAAAAAAAGGCAACAGAATGTGTCCCTTCGTATGTCTCCTGAGCGAGTTCCGCTCCCAGACCAACGGTAGAGGCATCCGTTGTCAGAATGAGAGTGCCGACCGGACGAATATGACTTAGCAACGGTGACTTCATCAATTGTAGTTTTAATGTTTCGAACGCTGTTTGGCACTCGTGCGTCCAATTAAATGCTACTCCTGCTTGTGTTAGTTTTGTTAGAGGGCAGCTGTTGTTGCGTAGTTTTTAATAAACTTTCTGTACCGAGAAAAGTTTTGCCTTTGATCTTCCCTTTCGATCTCATGTCTCCACACGTTAGGGGTGCGCCGGAATCTAGAAGCCACTGTTGTGTCATCTGTCAGCTTAATTATGTGCTCAATGATAGACGTTTGTCCTTCGTTTCCATCGTAAGCAAACACGGTCTGATACTTGCAAAGCAAATGTTGTAGTCGTCTTGATTGTTCATCTGTGAGATGATTTCCGGTCGTGATCTTGTCAACGTCTGGCGGTCCTGTGGTTCCGTTGGTAGATGTGGGTTGCCTCTGTAAACTCTGCTAAGCTCTGGTTCTTGTGGATGCGTACTGATTCTTCTGAGAAGTTGAAAACCTTGACTGGGACGTGTTGTGATGGTCCCCCAATGGCAAGCGTACAGCATCCGACAAGGCCGTGGGAGGCCGGCAACCACTCTGTTACTTCCACTACACCTGTGTATGTCTCGCCTGAACGTACACCTTGGCAGTGAACCTTGCCCCAAACAGTATATTCTTGGCCAGGAGCAATATACTCATCAGTAGTAGCATACACTTTCCCGAACATGACCAGTTGGATCTGCGAGCGTGATCATTCAGGAGGGCGAAGCCATTCACATTCGGGTATGGCATGACCGTCAATAAGCAATCGTCGCGTTCTCGTGTCAATTTGTAAGTCCAGATGAGATAACGTATCGAGTTCTAGAATTCCCTCCGTAATACCCGGCACAACGTAGAATTGCGCTGAAATATCTCGTGGTCCAAGACGTATCCTACAAGTAACCGTGCCCTCGCAGCGGATGCTAGACCCATCAAGCATGACCGGTTGTCGGGACAATTGCTGGTTAATCTTGCCTTTAATATTGGAGACGAGCGACGTGGGAATAAGACTAAGTTCTGCCCCAGTGTCAACGAGAAAAAGGTGATAACCTAGCTCACCAAGGTGCACATCAACACGAAGAAGCCCGTGCTTGTCAACTGCTAGTGCCATAACACGGCCTTTTCCGAAGGGAGGCCTGGACGGTTGGTTAGCTCTACAGTCACGTGCGTAGTGCCCCGGTTTCAAACAGCGGTAGCAATGGTCGCGATGAGGGCAGAACTTTCTTGTGTGGTTGTCTTCACCGCAGATGGAGCATTCGTGGAAATGCGTGATCGCATTTTTGGACCGCTATTTGAATAGCCAGAATACCTGCCTTTTGACGGAGCTGTCTTGTGTGGTACTACCTGCACGTGGCTGGTTTCCGTCTCGCTAGTGCCGCCTTCGTGTCAGTCATCAACTGACATGATGGACTCACTCTGCAATCTGATCTACTAAAGACGGGCTAACATGAGATGCATCCGGGTCTGTAACCGTTGCCTGGGCAACGCGTGCAGTCTGCGGTGTCGTGCTACCCACCCTAGCCAGTTGTAATCGTACGACTTCTGCGGCTAGGTCTTGAACCTTCTTGGTTGTAGTTTTCGGGTCTCGTCGTAGGGCCACGCGTAGCTCCCGTGGTAGTCCTTTCAAAAAACAATCCCTCACTATGGTATCGAGCACATTCGCGTCAAATCCGGGATATGCCAGTTTAGCAAGGTGGCAAACATCATGTGCAAATGAATCTGGAGACTCACCTGCGCGCCAAGATCGTCCTGTAAGCTCGTGGATAGCGGTATCTCAATCTCTCTCTACTTTGACAAACTCCTGCTTGAGTTTGTCTGCAACCACTCCTGGGTCTTTTGGGTGTTCTTCGCTCATGCGCGCATAACACTCGAAAGCTGGTCCATCTAGGCGCGATGCTATGGCCAGAGCTTTCTTTTCCCCGCTGTAACTTTTCAAGGTGGCCCACTCGTCTACTTTCTTTAGCCACACCGCTAGGTTCCCTTCTCCTGTGTAGGTGCGAGGCGTGTTGACTTCGATCCCACTCCGGTCACCAGTTGTAACGGTAGAAGTACTGTTAGACATGTTCGCGCTCAAAGTCCAACTCAACACTTACTCCCCGTATAACTTCGCATACCCTTACACCAGTTAGACAATACCTATTTGTTGAAACCCTAGCTGTCATGGAAGTAAACATGCAAACTTCCTAGTAGTTAGATTACGTATCTGGAACTGGTATAGGTAGTCGTCGTCTTGCGTTCGTGATCAAGACAATAGAAATCTAGAGCCTAGGTATGCACTCAGTTCCGTTGTAACGACAGTCAGTCTACGGAACCAGCCCACGCGTTATCTTTCAAAGCAAGACCCGGATTAACTTCATCTCGTTGTGTTACAATGTCCCGTATTCGGGTGCTTGATATGTCAACTACTTTACTGATAATCTGTGTAGCCACCAGAGCTTTTTCTTCTTCATTGTCGCAACGTGTAGTGAAAAGAAGGTTTGAAGCATGAATTCAACGGTAGGTAGGAAGCAACAGAGGACGAGTTTTCGTAGGAGAGGGACGGAAGTGGACGCGCTTTGATGCTGTCACCGCCATGGCGCCTCACTTCGTGAATTTCGTCCCAGGAAACGAGATGACCAGCTACCCTGTTTCGATCAGCATAGGATGCAGTGTATCTTAGTCGATTGCTAACAGCAGTTTGTGTTGGTCTCGTGATTTCTTTTGCACAGAAGAGGAAGTAGGCTCGAGTGTCCAGCCGGTCACTCCCCCGCGGCGGAGAAAGACCGGCTGGAGACATTCGCCACTCAAAGGAAACCGCTGCCTCTCTATCCTCCAATCAGGATTTTACACGTTTGGTTAGTGTTTGTGCATGCACGTGTATTTACGATAACTGCTGATAGCAATGCCCGTCGCTATTGGCTCTCTACTAATGGCTTTGGAACTGAGTAGTCAATTGCATTTACCGTCTGATATCACATTTCGTTAGCGTGTGAGCTACACCTGCATGTCATCTTCTCTTTGTCTTCCTTTTCGTACTTGGAGAACTAGGCAGCGCATGCAAAACAACTTCTAGTCCCTCACGGTGTCGTACGTTGCATGCATTGAACGAGTAGACCATCTACAAAGCGTGGTATTTGCACTCAACGCAGGGCGACGTGCAGAGCTATGATTTGCGTACATTGCGGCCGACCTTTGGTTGGCCTCTGTGGTAAACTTTGAGTCTAGCGATCTTAGAACGAGAGACAGACAACGAGAAGAGCTGGAAAGAGTCGACATGTTGTTCATAGACTTGGATATTACACGTACTTGCGTCAGAGCAAAATTACATTAGCAAAGAGCCAATAGCGACGTGCATCCCTATCGAGGATGCACAAACATTGAACGGCACTCTGATTGGAGGAAGAGAGTCGGCGGTTTGTTTGAGTGGCGAATGTCTCCAGCCGGTCTTTCTCCGCCTCGGGGGGAGATGACCGGCCTGACACTCGAGCCTAGAGAGGAAGATGAAACGGGCGGAAATGGCTGATCTTGAAATGCACGGTGTGCAGTAAGTACATTCACTACGAAGTACGAGCGCTTGTGTATAAATCTTCAGGCCTTCAGGTGTGCGTTGATTCTTTTGGAGACGATTTATTGTTGTTTAAGGTCCAGGCAAGGCGATTTATGTCTAGATGGTTTAGCGCCTTGCTGGTCCGGGGCCAACTTTTGAACCTTCTGTGCATTTAGCTCCACCGCTAGAAGGCAATTTGTTTCCCTAATGATATTGCATTGATGTTTTTCTTTTCACTTTACAAGAGCAGCACCAAACCGTTGCTTGTGCGGGTGTCTATCGGTTGCATGAAATACGAGTTTCGTCGACTTGGGTCAGCCCTTGTGACACAGCATGCGGGGCTGATGGTGTAGTAGGCGGGACTTAGGCTTTTGAGCTTTGCCAGATGCGTAGCTGTACTCATTGTTCCGTGTATTTCAGTCAGTAAACGTTGTACAAGCACTTGGACAAGTTGTACAACGTTGTACAAGCACATTTACTCTATTGTACCTGTAGCTGAACGTTCTTTCGTCGGGAAGAGAACGTCGAACACCTAAAGGGGTCCTTGTCGTGAGATCTTACCATGGCAATGCAAGTAACCCAGCGTAAGCATTCACATTCGACAACAGCTATAAAGTCAAGACAACCGATCGTTTTCGCTGATCTATTGCGCTTTGGCATTATCCAGGTACTTTTGAAAGATAGACTACGTGGTTGTTCCGTAGACTGAGTGGTACGTATGGTATTTACTGACATAGAAATTGATATCAGCAAACATTGACTATCAACAGTGTTAGATGCAGCACACTGTAGTAAAGGATTGATCATACTGTAAGTATGGGACGTGTGAATAGTTGACTGTAGGTGGTATTCAACTGCTGATGTTTCTTGGTTGTCAAGTACACACAGTTCCTAGCTACAATACAAAAAGGTGGGGCGACGGAACTTCATGAAGCATTTTCTTCGCCGTTTGGTCACTTGCACGAATCGTTCTTAGATTAGAATCATCTGTAGTCCGACACGGAAACGATTTTAAGGTAGGTCCTATCATGAAACGTGGTCATGGGAAGGAGAAATTTGAGATTTGCACACACGCGCGCGCGCACACACACACACACACACACACACACACACACTCGCACACACACACACACAAGCTCTCTTATGGCACAGAGACTTTCAACATGCAATATTTACTGTTACGTGTACATCTGCTAGACAGGTGGCGGTCAAGATGACAACATCATATGGGGTTATTCTTGTAATAGCCTTATATATGCCCGTAGACTACGGTGATGATGATGCTTTGAATGAGTACATCATGGAGTTGGGCTTCTTGGAAGGAACTCTAGAAATTGTGCAATATGACCATGTTTTGTTATTAGGTGATTTCAACAATGATTTGCGGTATATCAGTAGTTTTTCTGGCAGACTGGAATCTTTCTTGTTGGAACATAGCTTTTCAGCTGTGGATTTAGGGATTCTAATGCAAGCTGCATGAATACATGGCACAATTACAACTTTAGTCGGGAATCGTGGATTGATTATGTATGTGTATCACAATCTATGCAGGAATTTGTTGAGAGTTTTGTAATCCGAGAAGGTGGTAATGTGTCTTCTGATCACGGGCCATTATGATGTCTACGAATATTGTTGTTACGACTGTTGGTAATGAGAAGAATCCTTGCTTGGTTTCTAAACAGCTGTTATGGAAAGAGGCGACTGAATCAAACCTCAACAAGTACCAACGAAGTTTAGAAATGGATTTACAATTGATATGTATTCCTGTAGAGGCTGCAATATGCAATGAACCACTTCTGTGTGAGCACGGTCTTTCAATACAATTCTTCTATGATAATGTGTCCTCTGCGATAACGAGATCTGCAAAACTATGCATTCCGATGAGGAAAAACAAGATGACAAAGAAACTGGGATGGAACGATGAACTGAAGATGTTAAAACGAGCCTCAAATAAGGACTATTCTATCTGGATGGCAGTTGGTAAGCCACGACATGGGCTTTTGTATGGGTCGATGTTGAAGTCTCGTAAGCAGTTTAACTAAGCTCAAGAGTTGGAAGAAAGAGGAAAAGAAAAGTTTGGCAAATATCTAAGTAGATACCTGAACATATGGATCATCACGACCACTTCTGGGGTAAACTGAAGAGAGGAATAAGACCAAACTCAGGGGAGCATCTACAAGGATTGGTCAACCTGTTCTGATAGGGACATTCTGTGTCGATGGAGAGAGCATTTTGCTTCTGTGGCTAATAGTGAGCCTCCTCAGTGGAGAGAGGAAGTGCGAATGAAGTTTGAAACGATGATACGAAAGCAAATGGGTGGACCCAATCTTCCATGGTGGTGTGTTGATATCAAAGTTGCTGAGGTTGTAAAGGCTGTACGGCATCTTAAGATATGTTTCTCAGACACTCGTTTGTTCCACATCAGTTCCTTTTGTCAGTCATAGTTCCTATCATCAAAGATAGATGTGGAGATATTACGGATGTGAATAACTATTGAAGCATTGCTATATCTTCAGTGATATCTAAGGTATTAGAGTTAGTTCTGTTGGATCGGATAAAGAGCTTGTTAGTAACTAAAGAGCAACAATTCGGTTTCAAGTGTAAACACAGTTGTACAAATTGCTCATTTGTGCTTAAAAGTGCGAATGACTATTACCTGAAGAGGGGAAATGATAAGGTTTTCGTATGTGCTCTGGACTTATCTAAAGCCTATGATAGAGTGCCGTACTACAATCTTTTTATCACGTTATTGGAAATGGGACTGCCAGTGTACTTTGTAAGGCTGTTGTCAGTGTGGTATGAGAAGCAGACCATGCATGTCAAGTGGAAAACCCAACTGTCAAAGAAGTTTACTGTTGGTAACGGTGTCCAACAAGGAAGTGTTCTTTTTCCGTCCTTCTTTTATATTTATATTGAGGATTTACTGATAAGGCTACAAAATTGTGGATATGGTGGTAAGGTGGGTCCTGCCTTTGTTGGCTGCCTGGCTTATGCTGATGATGTAACTTTGATTTCCCCTACACTGAATGGGACACAGAGGATGCTTGACATATGTACGTCATTTGCAACTGAGAAGGGATGACTATTCAGCAGCAAGAAAGGCTTTGTAACTTTGTTCGTCAGGAATCGCAGGATCTAATTTTTTGATCCCCAGTTGGCACTTGATGGTTGCATTCTTCCATTCAAATCAAACATACCGCATTTAGGCGTGCGTATGCATTCATTTCTACAACCTCGACATATGGTGGAGGCCAGAATTAGAAAATTCTTTGGAGCGGTGAATGCGGTTCTGGGACAAATCGGTGGTGTATGTAGATCTGACAAAGTATGGTTAAAAATTGTGAACATAAAACTTTTTTTGGTACTGGCATTTGGTTCTCATCTTTGGGATTATGATAGATCTGATGTATCATACATGGTTAATTGAGCATTTCGAAAGGGCGTCAGATGCGGGCTTGGGATGAGGAAGTATGAATCCATTCATGATAGGCTGAAGGATGATTTCAAAGAAGCTATGACAAGAGCTAAGGACATGAGGCTTAAATATTTACGTAGAACAGGACAGTCGGTTAATTATCTGGTGAGAGGTCTATTTATATTAGCTGTAGATAAAAAGTTGCATGTAGGATGTAGATATATTGTAGTTTGTGCTGTCTGTTGTAGCTGGTGTATTTTGTAGTCTGTTAGCTGTACATCTTATGTCTCAGTTGTTTTTATGTTTGCCCCAAGAGGGAACTGTACCTTTTTAGGTGCGACAGAAATATATCATATCATATATATATATATATATATATATATATATATATATATATATATATATATATATATATATATATATACCAAAAGCTCAATGGAGAGCCATATAGGACCACGCCCATTTCTGTTGTGCGACCCGGATTAGAACAGTCCGTCAGCCAAGACTTGGTTTTGCGGGGGCGAGGCTAGAATTTATTTGATATCCGGGAGCTTTCGCCTTTTTAGGCGTGGTTGCGCTTGGAAATCTACTGAAAAGAAGGACACTAGGACGAAGATCACTGTCCGTAGAAGACGTGCACGTAAAGGACAACATATCGGCTAAGTCTTATCCAATAAAACTGACGATAGACTGGCGTAGAGTCCCAGATCTAGTCTCGGTCATTTCCTAATCTCGGTCACTCGTTCTCTGCCAAATAGCTGCAGCCAGACCTAGCTGCTACGCCAGCGTCATAGTCCTACTGGATAGCAACTAGGTAGAGCGGGTCACGTCAGTATCCGTCGTAACGTTGCTGCTGTAGAACTTGAAAATTGATCGCACCTATTCTCGGTCACAGAGTATCATATCCCGGTCAGTGCTTGCCATCTCGTTTCTACAACTCCATTTGAGACGCAAGTCATCTCTGTCGATAGGCTCCTTATATGACTTCCTTCGCCAAATTGCTGGTTTTGTCTTGTCAACCTCTACTCTCGTAGACAACGAAGAAGACGGATGACTCACGGGACATAATCTCGGTCACCTGATCTCGAGTGATTTTCTCTCTTCAGACGCAGATCTGAGGCGTTCTTTTGGCTAATGTTATAGTCATCACCGCTGGCTACTATGCCTACGGGGTGACGTTAGTGCTCATCGTACTGTTGCTACGGCAGAACGTGACATGTGAGAGACAAATAGTTGGACATCCGGGATCATATCTCGGTCAGTCGCTTTCATCGCGTTTCTACAAGACGAATTGAGACGGTAGTCATGTCTGTTGAAAGGTTCGCTTTGGATGTTTCTGCCACTGAATAGCCGGTTTTGTCTCTTCAGTTTTTCTGTTGCAGGGCGGTGAGAAAGGTGATCGACCTACGGGACATAATCTCGGTCACAGTATGAGCGCACTTCTTGGGTTTTACAGATTTCAGGTAAGTGGTCTTACCTTCATTGGGTATTGTGCATACGGTCACAGTCGACTAAGGCTGATTGAAAGTGTTTTGTAGTGAATTTGTAGAACTATAACAGATTCTAGTAATTAGACTGTGTTGGCAAACGTTAGTTGTTCTGTCTAAATTATGTTTTTAAATAATAATTAAGATAACCTTTATTTAGTACATGTGGTTTAGTGCTAATTAGCAAATTTTGTGAGTGATAGATTGATCATCATGGAGATAAACATTGAATCCATTCTGGCACAAGTTGAATGTCACAAGAGTATGCCAGGACTCTGCATACTTGTAAACTGTGTACGTACTACGATCTTGTTGATTGTAAGATTTTAGCTACATCAGTTATTATCAACAACATGCACTGCTTAGCTAATTAGCTAATTCTATACACAGAAGGTTCGTTGGATATCTTCACTGGACTAATTATCATAACTGTCTCAGACTCAGAACTGTGTCATGAGAAAGATTGTTTTCTCTTTGGCAACATGTCACCATTTTCATAAGTTGTCAGGATAAAAGTAAAAAAGCAGTTTTTGTGCAATTCTACTTGATAAAATCATCAATCATACCATCCAAGATAAAGAATCATTATATCTGCCAGTCAAGAATGTAGAAACAGGTAGGAATACTCTCTGGTTAACTGCCAACAAAATGTGAAAATTCAGAGTCATCACGTTGCAAGCTTGAAGTGCTAAAAATAGTAAGTTAAACACACCCGTCTTTCTCAAAATCGCGTGACCGAGATTATGTCCCGTACGCCATCACCTTTCTCACCGCCCTGCAACAGAAAAACTGAAGAGACAAAACCGGCTATTCAGTGGCAGAAACATCCAAAGCGAACCTTTCAACAGACATGACTACCGTCTCAATTCGTCTTGTAGAAACGCGATGAAAGCGACTGACCGAGATATGATCCCGGATGTCCAACTATTTGTCTCTCACATGTCACGTTCTGCCGTAGCAACAGTACGATGAGCACTAACGTCACCCCGTAGGCATAGTAGCCAGCGGTGATGACTATAACATTAGCCAAAAGAACGCCTCAGATCTGCGTCTGAAGAGAGAAAATCACTCGAGATCAGGTGACCGAGATTATGTCCCGTGAGTCATCCGTCTTCTTCGTTGTCTGCGAGAGTAGAGGTTGACAAGATGTTGTATAGCTCACCAGCCGTAATACTACTCCGCTGTAGTCTAGGCTAAGTATATCGCATATACCGACTCAGTGGACCGGTTATACCAGAAGCTATTCTGCTACAGTGCACGACACGTACTCTAGTCTCGCGTAGCCAAACCCCTCCCCTTTTTACATCTATCGGCGGGGAAGGGTTTGGTGAAATTGCACACAAGTAGTGGTGCCATCCGCCACCGACTTCCGGGTGGCAGATAATTACATTAACGTAAACGTGTAATCAACCCCACCCAAGTTGATTGCTATTTACACCAAAGGATGCGGACTGTTGTGCTTTGTGCTTGGAGTCTCTTTCCAGCAAAACGCAAAACAAAGAAAAAGAAACGGCTCATGCAATGCTCAAGCGATGTAGACATCTTGGCAAGTCTAGATAAACTAAAAGTGTTACGGACATTCTCTTGTGGACCAGCTGACTAGCTAGACAGAAGCAGCTGGATCGAGCCTGTTTGTGATACATTGCCGAACGTAGCTTGCTTCGTTTCTTTGGCTAGATCAGCAAATTCAAGGGTTGCGGGAAGAGGTCGAGGCAATGGCATGGCAGGTTGAAACAATTAATTATGCAGAGGTTAGCGTGCAGTTTGCGTGAATTCGTAGCTACCTAAACGCCCTATACCAAGAACAATACCATACTATCGTAAAGTCTGTCCATTGATTGTTGTAAGCCTTCCAACAAGTGCTTTCTCGTCGACAGGAGAGAGAAGAATGTTTCCAGTAATTATCACCTGTCAGCTTAACCTTCATCTAATTACTAGTTGGAAAGACGAGGGCGTATGCCTGGCACCACTGCTTGTGTGCAAATTATTTCACCAAACTCTTCCCCGCCGGTAGATATAAAAAAGGGGAGGGGTTGGCTACGCGAGACTACACGTACTCTACTGCACAAGAGCACTCAACGCTAGTTTACGCTAGACTAATATAACACGTACGCAAACCGCAGTCATACCTAAAGTGCATGCTCGCTATACCACACTCTCCCTTCCTTAGTCTGGTGCTGTCCTTATCTATTGTTCACGATATCTTGCTGGTGGTTGTCTGTTTTGTCTCTTTGGATATCGTTCGGGAGTCTCAATCTCGTGGTCTTCTGGAGGTGATAACATTTCCTTGGAGATCAAGGTAGACTCGTCATCTTGATCCTTGTGTTGAGTAGATTGAACTACTTGTCCTGTCTCTTTCACAGGAATGACTGGTACTTGTATCTCTTCCACCTGTATCTCTGGTACACTTACATCAGCTGTTTCTGGTACACTCCGTTGATCTCTCCAACGCATTTGGTCTGTATGCACGTGCCTGGAATGTCCTTCCACATTCACTAAATAGTTGGTTGGTCCTAGCTGTTGTTCAACGGTTCCCACCAACCACCTACCACGACTGTCTTGACATGGATTCCACACACTGACTTTACAACCAGGATTCAGTTGTCTTGATCGTATGGTAGCTTCCTCGAACTTGATTCTCTGCTCATCTCTGTCAATGCCACTTACCTCTGGGCGCAACAAAGATAACTTGGTTCTTGGTATTCGTTTGATCAACAGTTCGGCAGGAGTTTTGCCTGTTGCAGTATGTGGAGTCGTACGATAGTGTAGAAGGAACGAAGACACTTGATGACTTATCGATCTTCCCGCTGGTCGACCCTTCAAGCTCTTTTTTAACTCTTGTACCATTCGCTCTACCTGTCCATTAGATGCAGGATGGTAGGGTGGAGTCAGTTGATGCTTGATTCCATTGGCCTCCATAAACTCCTTGAAGTCTTGTGCCCTAACCTGAGGACCGTTGTCGGTTACAAGTCGCTGTGGCAATCCATGACAAGAAAAGCTTCTTCGCATAGCTTCAATTGTCTGCCCTGTAGTAGCATGTATACTCAGTTCGTGGACTTCCGGCCATTTAGAGAAGGCGTCTGCAATAAGTAATACTGCTTCCCCGCAAATTCTGCAAAATCTGCATGGACATGTTCCCATGGTGATGTTGGGTAGATCCGTGGATGTGAGGGTTTACTAGTACTTGGTCTACTCTTCTGGTTTTGACACTGTTCCCATGATCTTGCCAAATCTTCTATATCCCTGTCCAGGTTTGGCCACCACACATAACTTCTGGCTAAGGCCTTCATTTTGCTGGTCCCCAGATGACTCTCATGTATCTGCGCTAATACGGTCTTTCTCAATTCCTCTGTGATGATAACTCTGCTGCCCCACAATAAGCAGCCTCCTTCAATCGATAACTCATTAGCACGTTTAGCAAATGGTTGTAAGGATTGGTTCACATCTCTGGTAGTCCATCCGTATCGAGTATATTGATATGCTCTCCTTGTCACCACATTCAATTGGGTTGCCTTTGCAATCTCTTGGCAGTCATGGGCAATGGTTCACAATAATCCACTCCAAAGACTTGTTCATTTGGATCAATCTCTTCTACTGGTATAGAAGTCGAGACAATACATCAGCTTCCTTGTTATCCTGCCCTGCCCTGTATTCTAGCTCATAGCTGTACGCACTTAATATGAATGCCCAGCGCTGCATTCGTGCAGCTGCTAGCGTAGGAACTCCTTTCTTAGCTCCTAGAATCCTCAGTAGCGGTCGATGATAGGTTAATAGCGTAAATTTCCTTTCCATCAGGTATTTCTGGAAGTGTTTTACTCCTTAAATCAAGGCTAGGTCCTCTTTTCTAAAAGAGCATAATTCTTCTCAGCTGGAGCTAGTGTTCGTGACGCAAATGCGACTGGGCGTTCAGTGCCATCTTCCATGACATGACTTAGACACGCTCCTACTCTATATGGTGAAGCATCGCAACTTAACTTGATGGGCTTACCCAAATCATAATGTACTAGTAAGTTTGATTTCACAAGTATTTGTTTTGCCTGCCGGAATGTCTTTCTCTGTTGATTCACCACTTCCAACGTTGCTGTTTCTTCAATAAGATATACAGTGGTTGTAATGTTGATGACAAATTAGGTAAGAACTTCCCATAATAATTTAGAGGTCCCGAGAAAGCCTTCAATTTAGTCACGTTACTAGGGTCAGGTGCATTTTGAATCGCTTCCATCTTACTCCGAGATGGATATGCCTTCTGCACTCACCACGTGCCCAAATATTCTACCTTAGACTTGCCAAATTCACATTTTTCCATTTTTAGCTTAGTTCCGGCTTGGTTCAGTCTTTGCAAGACCTTGAATAACCTTTGGTTATGCTGTTCATCACTGTTGCCCACTATTAGAATATCATCTATGTAGCAGATGACTCCGTCCAGTCCTGATAGAACGTTATCTATAGCTCGTTTCCATATACTGGGTGCTGAGCTTATGCCAAATGGCATCCTTGTGTACGTAAACATGCCCTTGTGTGTATTAATAGTTAGGTATGGCTGACTTCTGGGGTCTACTAACATCTGTTGATACGCTTGTTTGAGATCCAAACGAGAAAATTTCTTCCCTCCTGCTAAGGTCGAAAACAAGTCATCTGGATTCGGCATTGGATATTGATCCAAATCAACATAGGGATTGATGGTGACCTTGTAGTCGCCACATATTCTAACATTTCCATCCCCCTTTCCAACTACCACGATGGGTGCTGCCGATTCACTCTTCTCTACTGGTTTTAGAATACCTTCCTTCCGCATCCGTTCGAGTTCAGCATCGACCTTACTATGCAAGGCATATGGAATCGGTCTGGGTCGATGAAACTTTGGTTTGGCATCTGTATTCAACATGATGTTGGCCTGATATTCAACCAATGTACCTACCCCAGTGCCAAACAACTGTGGAAAGGTTTCCACTGGGTCTATTGCCTGAAATTTCTGTACAGTGAAGACTGAATCTCAATCTAGTTTAAAATGTTTCAACCAGTCTCTTTCTAGGATGGCGGGCTTATTCTTCACTTTTAGCACATGAAACTTTACATTTACTTGCTGTCCCTTGTATCTTGCAGGAACTTCCGCTTCTCCTTGCACATTCAAGGGCTGTCCATTGTACGTGTGTAATCTGGTGGTACTTGGGCGCAACTGTATATGTTTCAAGTACTTCTGATATGTACTAGTGGGGATAACCGTAACTGTTGCTCCGGTATCGATTTCTAACTCTATCTGTCTTCCAGCAACGTCCATTTCCACTGTGACACCTCTCTTGTTTGAGATACTATAAACAACACTAAGCGATTCCTCATCTGCATGATGGGTAGTTCGGGGCTTTCCCTTTCCACGTGCTGTGTCTTTGGAATCTCTACTCTGCATTCTCTTCCGGCATACTCGACTAATATGCCCCTGTCCCTTGCAAAAATAGCCGTAATACTACTCCGCTGTAGTCTAGGCTAAGTATATCGCGTATACCGACTCAGTGGACCGGTTATACCAGAATCTATTCTGCTACAGTGAACGACACGTACTCTACTGCACAAGAGCACTCAACGCTAGTTTACGCTAGACTAATATAACACGTACGCAAACCGCAGTCATTCCTAAAGCGCATGCTCGCTATACCACACAAGACAAAACCAACAATTTGGCGAAAGGAAGTCATATAAGGAGCCTATCGACAGAGATGACTTGCGTCTCAAATGGAGTTGTAGAAACGAGATGGCAAGCACTGACCGGGATATGATACTCTGTGACCGAGAATAGGTGCGATCAGTTTTCAAGTTCTACAGCAGCAACGTTACGACGGATACTAACGTGACCCGCTCTACCTAGTTGCTATCCAGTAGGACTATGACGCTGGCGTAGCAGCTAGGTCTGGCTGCAGCTATTTGGCAGAGAACGAGTGACCGAGATCAGATCCGGGACTCTTTTTGCGACTAATCACGTGGCAGCGTCTCGCTAGTTTTTGAGCACACTGCCGTCTCTTGGTGTTTTTTCACCAACAACCTAGTAAATTGTAAAGAGGGCATGTGATCGCGTTTTACTGCATTCTAAAATCTGGTGTGCATCTACAAACACGGGAGGTTTCTGACCCCAAACTTGACGCACTGTGCAGTAATGAGGGTAAGAATCGTCAAGTAGAAACCACGGTTCTGCGCCTCAGCAGTCTTATATGGTGGGATATCGCTACTCTGTTGAGATTTCTCTGCGCTGGGTGCTGTTTTCAACGAGTTACGGTATTCCTTTACTTCTTTGTAATGAGTTTTTAGTGTTCTCTTTTTCTGTTCTTCTGTAACTCTATCAAATTGATTTTCGAGTTTGCTGATAGTTGTAAGTGTTTTGATAATATAAGGAGTCATAACTAGCCAAGGGGATTGATGTTGAAGAGATGTAGAGGCTGAACTGTTTGTTCATGCACTAGAATACCTACTCTGAATATGCATCTAATATGAGGAAGAGAAAAAGTGGAGAAACTGTTCATCCTGGAAGAGATTACCAGTCTTGTGCTAGATGTGGCACCACTGCAGAGATCTAGAAAATTGAAAGAAGAGTTGAAACAGTGGGTAGTGGCTGCTCTTGAAATCAAATCAACCCAAAGTCTTGCTTGTGTCACAAATATGATAGTATTAATTGTTATCAAAATATCACTATCACACGACCATAAATTCATCAGAGAGACTCTTACTAGAGGAACAGTGAGTAAGTGTACTACAAGTATATGCAAATGAGATCAATTTTTCAATAATAGTAAATAAAGGCATGTAAGGCCACAAGAAAAAAATAGTTGTTTGACAGGAGCGCGCGCACCGATTTTCGGCTCCGCACGGATTTATTTTTTATTTTTTATTTTGTCCGCAAGCTCAAATGTTTGTACTGAACGACAGATTTCTGTTCTATCAGGTATGTGTATCATTTTGATAGGGTGTATTTGTGATAGATTTTCTCCTACCTAGCATCTCCGCTAAACATCCGGGCTTTGTCCGGGTTCTTCTATCGCGCATCGTGTCAACCGTGAGCTTGTCGAAAAGAGTCTGCTGTTGTGGAGGCACGGAGTGTTCTTTTCTGTTGTCCGTTAGTGTAGTTTGCGGGGTTTCTACGGTTGTTCCTAGTCAGTTTGTTCGGTTCTGTTCCCAGTCAACGCTAGATAGTTTGTTCGTCGGGCTAAGCTAATCCTTCGTCTGAATGTGTGTCTAGTGATTGTACTGCGTCTTGTTCGAAGTTGTCTGTTGTAGGGGCCGAGGACATTTATAGTTTAGTATCAAACCATCTAGGTAGACCCGTGACTGCTCTAGTTAGTGCTGGAGGTCAATCTTCACGTGAGTCAGGCCAACGGTGCCCTATGGACACGACTCTTGCTGACGTACTGGAGTTTGTTGGCAAATCCATTTCAGTCAAATTTGTTATTGAACCATCGGAACACTAGATACAAGTAGATGACTTTTATTAGTTCTTGTGTAGTGTTTTAATAGTAGTATTTGAAATATTTAGCCTAATAAATCATCTGTGCACCATTGTAGTTTATATCAATAATAAAATATAAAAATAAAATGCGCGCGCTCGCACGAATTTTTGAGCGGAATTTCCTGTCAAACAACTCTTTCTTGTGGCCTAACTGCAGTTTATTATTAATAGATACAGTGTAGTTATTAAATTAATTGATTAGTTGACTAATTGTTGCACAGTCAATGTATACTGTACTAGACACGTTCAGTAGTCTAGTTTGTTGCTGTGATAGACATGCGTTGTGTATTACATCAGACAATTCTTTTCAAAACAGATCAACATTTAATTAGCCAGAAGCTAAACAGTAGAATACGCTAGCAAGTAGTTTGACAAGTTGTACAGTGTTACAGTAGCTTTACATTTACAGTCACTGCCGATTCTGGCATTAGCATCAGCGATAATGCAAGGTGATTACAACAAGTGGCATTCGTAGATATGAGCACACAGCCGTCTCAAAGAATCTAATTTTCTGACAACATCGTACGATGGTAGCACGGTAGACAAGCTTCTAGTGAGAAAGGCGTCTAGCGGTGTGTCGAATCAACGGTGTTGCAGTGCGTAGTTGAGTTGCCACTTCCGGCTTAGCATTGCGTTCACGGTCAGTGGATGGTCCGGCCATTGAATTTTCTACATTTCAATTTTCATGTTTTCATTTTTCAATTTTTAATTTTAGTTAATTTTTAATTTTTAATTTTAATTTTTAACTTGCATTCTTATTTAAATTTTTGTGTTTATTAAATTTTTAATTTTAATTTTTAATTTTCTATATTTTTTGTAAAATGGTTTTCATCTTTTGATATTTGATTCTTTTGATCTTTAGATTTATCTTCTAAGGTTTGATTTTTAGGCACCTATGTGCTCAAAACTAGAAACTTGAACGCGCTGTTCGCTTTTCTATTTCTAACATAAATAGAAAATAGAAAATAGAAAATTGAAATGACCAAGGGGTCCGTGACCCTTCCGGCCATTTCAATTTTCAAATTTCAATTTTCAAATTTCAATTTTCAATTTTTAAATTTCAATTTTCATTTTCTATGTTTCAATTTTTAATTTTTTGTCAAACGTTTTTAATTATTTTGCTGAAAAAATTTAATTCGGCAAACAAATTTTTATTTTTCATTATTGATTTTCATTTTTCATTTTTCATTTTTCGTTGTTCTATTTTCAAGTTTCTATCTTTGATTATATTTGGTTGAGTTGAATGTCACAAGAATTGAACGCAGCAAGAATGAAAATTGAACGCAGCAAAAACGAAAATTGAACGCAGCAAGAACGAAAAATGAAACAGCCTTGTGCGAATTACGCAGCAGGGAGTCGGGTGGAACGCGTGGCCTAGTCATAACTCAACGCAGTAGGGAGTTGTTTTTCATTCCAACGCGTGCTGCTGATTGGAAGGGGCGGAGTGAATCTTCGACGACTTCCGCCCTATGACGATCTCTTGCAATCTCCGCTCTAGCGAGAAGGGAATCTCCCGCTTCCCCAAAAATAATCAATCTCAGGTGCGATCAGCCATTGCTGATGAGCACAGTACATATGCATGGTATATGAATTTATCTATTACCACATATAGCAACAATCTAGCTAAATCTAAAACTCAACAAAATTTAGTAACTATGCTAAAGTCGTTCAAACTCAACTAGGCTTAATTAATTAACTACCAGGCATTTTATGCAGTACAAACAGCAACTAGAAACAAAGATGCGCGGTTTGCTGTTCTACACACGCGCGCCTACGTGCAATTCAAGCAGTTCGCTCAATCGATCACCTCGGGAGAATCTTGAGCTTCTGTCCTTGCGGATGGCTTTCTTGTCACTGCAGATCTAGACCTGCGTAAGCCGGACGACTGGCCGAGTACCTCGGGTAGCTCAGACTCGGTTGACTCTGCGTCGTCACCGTCGCTGTGAACGACGCTACTGCCCACTAGATCACTTACTTGCTTGCCCACCTCTGTCAATTCGTCCAAGCTACAGAGAGTTACGCAGAGTGGACCGTCATCCCATGTTGTATTGCAGAGACGGCAACGTCGGTGTTGTATCTCTGAGAAGATATATTGTAGTAACACGCATGATTAGAATTGATAGCTGAAGTAGCAAGTATTGTGCTTACACGTACACTGTTATATCTAGGTGAGACAAAGACTTACATAGTGTCAAACTAAGTTCTAGAATGTTCTATACCTAACCACAGTAGGACGTGAGTTAACCTACATGACATGAAACCTTATTTGAGTCATCCAGAGTTCACGATGATGTCGTCAATCGCAATTACTCTGGTTTTCTCAGTTGTATATTACATCTTCCCACCAGCTCTGAAGTCTCCAGTAAACGAACAGAGATAAACGTCAGCAATCCCACATTGCTTTCCGTTTTCTAATCCTGGTAGATCGTCGCGGGTTGTCAGGACCATAGTGCGGTGGTAAGTTCTGGTGAACCAGCTGATCTGATGTCTTTGTCTGTTCGACATCTGTACCTACCTGTGACGATGTTTGTGAGGGAGAACGTAGGTAGTCACGTAGATCCATGCCTGGATCATTATCTTCGTCTACTCCATATTGTGGTCGAAGTTGTTCTAAGTGACGCCGCCAGATAGGTCCACGCGGATGTACCTTTACATTCACGCTCCTGGAACCGTGTACTTTGATTACGGTTGCTGGAACCCATTTAGGCTCACTAGTGCGTCTTGGCCCACAGTAGAGTGCATAACATGGTGTTCCTACTTGGTAGTGTCTGTGGACGTTATGGACCATGCTTTGTGACTCTTTGGCCTGTGACTTCGTGGCTTCTCGAGCTTGGCGTTCTTGAGCTTCATGTGCCGGGGACGGCAATAGTGTATCAATCTTGGTTCGTATCTGTCGATTGTTGAGTAATTCGCTTGGCGAATATCCACTAGCTAATGGCGAATGTCTGTATTGCATAAGAAATTCCTGAAGAGCTTCCTAAGGGGATTTCCTTGACTTTTTCAAGAAACGCTTGAATGTCTGGACAAGTCTCTCAGCGGCACCGTTGGTGGCTGGATGATAAGGTGCTCCCGTCAGATGCACCATTCCTCTTTCATGGCACCAGGCTTTGAACTCCTGTGAGGAAAGGTGGTAGCGTTGTCTGAAACTATGGCGTGCGGGTAGCCAAAGTGTGAAAAGTCTTCCTCTAGCAACTGGGTAGTTGTCTTCGTAGAAGTAGACTTGGTCGCATGAATACATGGGTATTTGGAGTATGCGTCTATGACAACGAGCCAATGGTGTCCCATGAAATCGATGGCGTGGTCGACATGTATCCTACTCCCGGGTTTCTCCGGCAGCATCCAAGGATGGTTAGCAGGCTTTGCCGGTTTGTTTTGATGTTCGGCGCAGGCAGTGCATCGATGACACATTTCTTGAATAGCTGTGTCCATTCTCGGCCAGTAGACTGCTGTTCGTGCCAGTTGTTTCATCCTTTGCATACCGAAATGGCCTTCATGAAAAATCTTCAACACTTCTTGCTGCAGGATAGCCGGTATCACGACTCTATTGCCATACAGGAGGCATCCGTTGATGGTAGTCAGTGAATGCTCGAGCTTTTTGAAGTCCTTTAAGTGATCTGGAACTTGATTAGGCCATCCCTCTCTTGTGTATCGGATAATTTCGGAAATAACCGGATCTTTGGTAGACTCTTTTCGAAGTGCACTTTGATCTGTTGGCTTAATCTGGATGCCAATCGTGTTTATGAGGCATACTGTGTCAATGTCCCTTTCATCTTCCTTCCTATCGAAGTAGACGTCTGGTCCTGCCCGTAAACGGCTGAGGGCGTCTGCGTTGCCGTGCTTCGAGGTATTGCGATACTCAATGGTATAGTCGTATTGACTAAGCATAAGTGCCCATCGTGCTAGTCGATTCGCTGCGAGAACAGGCGTCTCCTTGCGTGGCCCGAACATGGCGAGAAGGGGTCTATGGTCGGTCACCAGTAGGAAGTGTCGCCCGTAAGGAATTGGTGAAAATTATGAAGCGCAAAAATAATGGATAAAGCCTCCTTTTGAATTGCAAATACTTCTTTTGCGCTGGTGACAAAGTTTTAGATGCGTTGGCGATCGGTCGCTCGCTTCCGTCTGAGTAGCGATGAAAAAGTACTGCCCCGATTTCAACTTCTGATGCATCGCAGGAGATGCCGATCGGACAGGAAGGATCGAAGTGAGCCAGAACTGTGCCTTCGTTCAGCATTGACTTCAGTTTGTCGAACGCGTCCTGCTCTGCTGCGGTCCACTTCCAACGAGTGTCCTTTCTGGTTAGGCGTGTCAATGGTTCCATGACCGTTGCTAGATCTGGTAGGAACTTGCCGTAAAACTGAATTGATCCTAGAAATGATCTAAGAGTCGTAACGTCGTTTGGTGATTGCATTTTCATTACCGCGTCCACCTTTGGTCCCTTGGCTAATCCGTCCCGTGACAGGGTGTATCCTAGATATGTGACTTGCGGCTGGGCGAAGGCACATTTGTCATATCGACATCGGATGCCGTTGCTGTCCAGTCTTTTCAGTAATTCTCGAAGATTGTGCTGATGATCTTCGGCGTCTTCGCCGCTCACGAGTATATCGTCGATGTGGACAGCTACTCCGGAGAGATCGCTGGTCAATTGTTCCATGATCTCTTGGAAGTATCCTGGCGCTGAGCTGATACCGTACGGAAGGCGATTTTGTAAGAGTACTCTCTTGTGTGTACTGAGTGCGAGTCGCTGTTGACTTTCTGGTGCCAGTTCGATCTGGTTCTACGCATCCGCTAGACCAATCTTTGAAAAATAGTAGCCGCCGCCTAGCTTGCGCATAAGATCTTCCGGA
This sequence comes from Corticium candelabrum, assembly GCF_963422355.1. Lineage (NCBI taxonomy): Eukaryota > Metazoa > Porifera > Homoscleromorpha > Homosclerophorida > Plakinidae > Corticium > Corticium candelabrum. The sequence continues at coordinate 4,189,563 of NC_085095.1, forward strand.
AGTGGTAAGGGTTGGCGATGTGTCTCCAACTGTGAGTTCACCGTTACTGAATAATCTCCACATACCCGTATACTTCCATTTGGGTGACTACGTGAAGGTGGCTTCCGGACTGGAACGACTGGAGTTCCGTAATCGTTGAATTGTACTTGCTTCCAAAGGCCCCGATCAATGCCTTTGTCCTATGCTCGAGATAGGTCGTCCTGAATTGCAAATGGCACAGTACGAGCTTTGTGAAAGACCGGTGTGACGTCCGGTTTAAACTTTATTTCCAACTGAAAGTTCTTCAAACATCCCAGTTCATCTTTCCATAAGTTAGGAAACTCCTGTGTGAGTTGTTCGCAGGCTGCTTGAAGAGACTTGTGAGTTAAAATCATATGTACCCTTGCGTTACTTGTAGACTTGCGAAGAAGACGGTCGAGTTGGATGCCGCTTTCCAAAACTGTGTCTAATCCGATAAGATTTAGGTTTAGTTTCGTAACTGTAAACTCCAGTTGTTTTCGAACTGTCTGTAGCAATGAGTCCACGTATGCGGTACCGAGAATAGGTATGGAGTGACCCGATGCTGAACGATATTCTGCAGTGGTCGGTTTGAGTGGCGGCTTGCCAATTGATTTCCATCTTGTCAGTGAGAGGAAATTGCTTCTGGCGACAGTGTCAATCAAGAACAGGTGGCGTTTTCCCTGTTGAGTGATCGGGATATGTATTTGTGGTGTATCGTTCTCGTTTATGATAGAGACTGTGGTAATACACCTGACCTTCCTAGCTTGTTTGCTGTGGCATGCGGCTTCAATGTGGCCTTTCTTCTTGCAGTAATGGCATTCCGCTTCCCGAAAACGGCACTTGTCTCTGGGATGACTTTTTCCCGCAGCTTCCACATGGTTTGTGGTCAGTTGGCGAGGAAGACTGGAGCGTCTGTTGCGTTTTCTGTGGAGAATTTCGCGGTTTGGTGATCTTGTGGATTTCCTCCGGTTTTGCATAGATTTGGGCCTTAGCTGTTCTAGCTGCTTCCTCCACCTCTGTCGCGATCTGGACAACGTTCCGGAACGTAAGTTCATCTTCTTTGGTTTTGAATGCAGCTTTGAGCACAGCCTCGTTGTTAATGGCATACAGAAAACAAGTGCGCATGGCTTCGTTCAGGGGATCACTAATGGATGTGAAATCACACGTGGTAGCCATCTGTGGTACTCTTGCAGCGAGTTCGTGAGGCGTTTCAACTGGCTTACGCTTGATTTCGCTCCAGAATCGGAACCTTTCTCTGACTATGAAGCGCTTGGGATCATAATGCTGTGACATGAAGTCATGGATAGACTGCAAAGAAAGTTTATTTGCTATCGTAGGTTTCGGCAGTTGTGACGCAAAATTGTCGATGAGCTTGTATATGTCACTCGATTGATTGGTTAGAAAGACAAGAGCTAGTTTGTCTTCAGGAATGGAATTAGCTTCCGTAAATGTTTGGAACCTTGACCTGTAGTCCTTCCACAGCTCTGACGTTGAGTCAAAGGATTGGAATTTCAGGTTGGTCCAATGTAAACCGGAATGGTTGACCTTAAGCTGGCTTTTGAGAAGGTCCAGCTGGTGCATGTGCAACTCTCGCTGTTGCTCCATCTCCTCCTTATGTTGATGCTGTGTCACACGAATCTGTTCCTGCAGGACTGAGATGAGCTGGGTTAGTTCTTCAGACATCATAACCGTGTATCCTCGTCGCAAGAAAAGCTCTGTTGTATCTCTGAGAAGATATATTGTAGTAACACGCATGATTAGAATTGATAACTGAAGTAGCAAGTATTGTGCTTACACGTACACTGTTAAATCTAGGTGAGACTCAGACTTATATAGTGTCAAACTAAGTTCTAGAATGTTCTATACCTAACCACAGTAGGAGGTGAGTTAACTTACATGACATGAAACCTTAGGTGAGTCATCCAGAGTTCACGATGATGTCGTCAACCGCAATTACTCTGGTTTTCTCAGTTGTATATTACAGTCGGCCACATTGTGACTTGCAACTGCTCTACGCACCGCTGACACCCAAGCCACTGCCGACAGCAGGTGGTGATGTTTGCCGGAGGTCTTGTAAAGAGGTGGCATATTTGGCACTGAAGAACCTTCGCTGTTGTTTCTGCCAGTCTTCTCGACCGCTGAGAACGTCGTCTTGGTCGCTCTTGTGCATCGATCAAACAATCCATTTTGTCCTCTACGTTCTCCAAACGATTGTGCAGTCGATCCAGACTGGTCTCTACGCCACCTAGCTGCGTCTGTACATCGTCTATTTCGCCTTCCAGTTTCAACCAGCCGGCGTTACTTGTGGCTGTCAAGTTGGAGATGCCCATAGACGTTGTCTTTCTTGGTCTTTCAACTTCTACGGGTGGTGTTGATGCAGGCCTCTTTCTGCTGCCGAGAATGGGTGTGTTGGCTCGCGCCGACTCCATATATCTTCGCATGGTCTCCAGGTCGGAATGCCGGACTGCTGCTACTTTTCGTGCAAGAGATTTCCAAAATTCAGCATCTAATAGATAACATGGAGTATAGTTACAAATACTTGGTACCGTAGACGTATGCCCGTGTGTGCCTGCATGTGATAGTGCATGTGCGTGTACGTATATCTACGTACGGTATACAATATATATATATACGTATTGTATATATATACATACATAATATCATAAATCAATAATGAAAAATTAAAATTTGATGCCGAATTAAATTTTTTAGCAAAATAATTAAAAACGTTTGACAAAAAATTAAAAATTGAAACATAGAAAATGAAAATTAAAATTTAAAAATTGAAAATTAAAATTTGAAAATTAAAATTTGAAAATTGAAAATTGAAATGGCCGGAAGGGTCACGGACCTTAGGTGCCTAAAAATCAAACTTTAAAAGATAAATCTAAAGATCACAAGAACCAAACATCAAAAAATGAAAACCATTTTACAAAAAATATGAAAAATTAAAAATATAGAAAATTAAAAATTAAAATTTAAAATTTAATGAACACAACAATTTTAAATAGAAATGCAAGTAAAAAATACAAAATTAAGATTAAAAATTCAAAATTCAAAATGAAAAAACTAACTAAATTAAAAAATGAAAACATGAGAATTGAAAGGTAGAAAATTAAATGGCCGGACCATCCACTGACCGTTCACCACGCAACTTTCCTCTCCCCAAACAAGGTCTCAAATCGCGCTGTTGATTTCGCAAATGTTCGAACAACGACCCCGTATGTCATACTATGTAACACATGTCTTCCGGGACCGCCGAAGAGTCTTAATCTTATGTATTGCAATAAAATGCGTATTACACAGAAGCCGACAGATGCATATTTATAGCAACGCGCACTGCTATGCTAGCCTCGGTATTCCAGACTGCTTTCTGCACGTGATGGGAGGGAAGGGTGGGAGGAAGAAGAAAGCAGTCTGGGGACAGCTCTATTGTAAGTGACTTCGGAAGAGGCGCGACTGCTCAATTTCAGAAACATCCGCACCAATCAAAACCACCGCTCAAAAAAAACGGCCAATCAGCGCTGTAGACAACTGCTGACGTCAATGTGTACTTTGTAATTACCTAGAAGCGATTCTCAGACGACTGTAATAGCACAGTGGGGTGTAGCTAACACAAATGCAACGCGCTACGAGTTTCGCTCCTGATGACATGATAACTCAGCGAATGCTTGCCAGACATTACCGGACGATAAAGCCATTGCAGCGGCTGTTCCGACTTGAAGCCTTGAAGACCAATCAACTGCTTGCTAAGCGATTTTAGTACGAGGTCGCGACGTCTTTGCCTTCTCTCTACCGGATTCAGTAAAGTCACTCATTTTCTACGTTCTCCCGTTCGTTTGTAGTCGGCTGGCAGCGAACAGCTTCTGGCAATATCCCACGAGCTATCTGGTGCTTGTTACTGTTCCGAATGAATGTGGGTAATTATCGATTAAGATGAACACCGCCTATTTTCGAAGTCACTTACAAATTATAGAGCAGTCCTCAGACTGCTTTCTTCTCTCCTCCCACTCTCCCCTCCCATCACGTGCAGAAAGCAGTCTGGAATACCGAGGCAACCAAAAGGCGCGCGTTGATATAAACAATCTCAAAAATCAGCGCGCGCTACTATATTATAACGCGCTTTAAAATTCGTGCTGTTTAATATCAATTTAACACATATAACGTGCGTTATTTTATATTCAATAGTCGCGTTACAGCCCTAGATTCTTGTTGTATTCTAAATGACGGAAGTGTGGAACATGCGTGCGCTCTTCGATCAGTAACTGCAACGCTTGATTCAAAGGGGTCCCCGTTTTGGGATCGTTGTCTACTACAAGTCGTGCAAACGGCACGAATCGACTTTCCAGTGAACTGGATACGAGTAACGGGTTTCTGAGGCCATACTATGACGATGTGACGATTGCTCGTGCGTTGAAAGCATTTTGGTGTGTTTATATAATTAATTAATTGATTGATTGATTGATTAATAATAAATAACAAACCTACACACAGTTGTACAGGCTGACTGCTGTTTTCAGTAATTATGTTATTGTAATTGTAGAGATATACATTATATATACTATATATATATATATATATATATATATATATATATATATATATATATACTAGGATCCATGGCCCGTTTTTCGTACGGGCAAGATACTGTAGTGTAAAGATAGGTCTGTGGACACGTCACGTGCAATCTTTGTTGCGAGGTCCCGGATATGCTGAATGAATTCGAATCTTGCTCTTCGCGCTTGTTTCAATAGAAATCGACACACTCCCCGTGTAGCGCTTGCTGCAGAAAACGTGTAGGTTGGATTCGGTGCAAATGCAATCAGAATTTGGAGAGAAACGGAAGCGATAGAAGAGTAAGTTTCGTCGGCAAGAGATATTCGATTGCTCGAAGCTTTGCGAAGGACGGCGATGCATAGGGTCTACACGGGACTGGTGCGGGCATGTGTTCAAATGAACTGCAATGTGTAGCGTTTGCGTCGTCGAGAAATTTTACGCGTGGGTCGATCCCTCGAGAGGGGACCCGGTGCATTATTTTTTTATTTTTACGAAAATCTTCCTCTGTGCGTGCCGAGTGTGCGTGCCAATTTCGGTTGCGAACGGACAAAAGACGTGGCCCCCAAATGCGAACATACATACACACACACACACACACACACACACAGACAGACAGACAATTTGAGCTTTATATATATACTAGGATCCATGGCCCGTCCTTCGTACGGGCAAGATACTGTAGTGTAAAGATAGGTCTGTGGACACGTCACGTGCATCTTTGTTGCGAGGTCCCGGATATTCTGAATGAATTCGAATCTTGTTCTTCGCGCTTGTTTCGATAGAAATCGGCACACTCTCCGTGTAGCGCTTGCTGCAGAAAACGTGTAGGTTGGATTCGGTGCAAATGCAATCAGAATTTAGAGAGAAACGCAAGCGATAGAAGAGTAAGTTTCGTCGGCAAGAGATATTCGATCGCTCGAAGCTTTGCGAAGGACGGCGATGCATAGGATCTACACGGGACCGGTGCGGGCGTGTGTTCGAATGAACCGGAATGTGTAGCGTGTGCGTCGTCGAGAAATTTTACGCGAGGGTCGACCCCTCGAGAGGGGACCCGGTGTGTAATTTTTTTAATTTTTTTACACAAACCATCGCCTGTGCGTACCGAGTGTGCGTGCCGATTTCGGTTGCGAACGGACAAAAGACGTGGCCGCCAAACGCGAACATGCACACACACACACACACACACAGACAATTTGAGCTTTATATATTAGATTATATATATATATAGTATATATACAGTATATTGTACAACATATATATACAGTATATTATACAGTATATATACAGTATATATACAGTATATTATACAGTATATACACAGTATATTATACAGTATATTATACAGTATATTATACAGTATATTATACACTATATTATACACTATATTATACCGTATATTATACAGTATATTATACAGTATATTATACAGTATATATACAGTGTATTGTACACTATATTGTACAGTATATTATACAGTATATTATACAGTATATATACAGCATATATACAGTATATTATACAGTATATTATACACTATATTATACACTAGGATCCATGGCCCGTCCTTCGTACGGGCAAGATACTGTAGTGTAAGGTAGGTCTGTGGACACGTCACGTGCATCTTTGTTGCGAGGTCCCGGATATTCTGAATGAATTCGAATCTTGTTCTTCGCGCTTGTTTCGATAGAAATCGACACACTCCCCGTGTAGCGCTTGCTGCAGAAAACGTGTAGGTTGGATTCGGTGCAAATGCAATCAGAATTTAGAGAGAAACGCAAGCGATAGAAGAGTAGGTTTCGTCGGCAAGAGATATTCGATCACTCGAAGCTTTGCGAAGGACGGCGATGCATAGGATCTACACGGGACCGGTGCGGGCGTGTGTTCGAATGAACCGGAATGTGTAGCGTGTGCGTCGTCGAGAAATTTTACGCGAGGGTCGACCCCTCGAGAGGGGACCCTGTGCGTAATTTTTTAAATTTTTTTACACAAACCATCGCCTGTGCGTACCGAGTGTGCGTGCCTATTTCGGTTTCGAACGGACAAAAGACGTGGCCCCCAAACGCGAACATGCACACACACACACACACACACACACACACACACACACACACACACACACACACACAGACAATTTGAGCTTTATATATTAGACTATATTATACACTATGTATAGAGACTTGGACAAAATTATAGGGACACCTGGCATTTTTGTGTTTAGTCTAACTTTGGCACTGAATTTTTCTCTAGCAAAACCAAATGTTTTTCGAATGTCTTTTTTATGGATTGTGCCATTGTTAGTATGTAGCATAGCTTGAGTTCAAGACTGCAGCTGTACTTACTACCTACTGCGCATCTAGTTTGCTTTGAAGAAGGAAGACGGCCATTCCTACTTTTCTTGTCTTTGTACACGTTCATCACTCTTGGATGCTCATTCTTGGCATACAATCTAAGAATGCTCTGTAGTAGAGAGTGAAAGCAATTTTGTGGGTCCTTTTATCAACATTATGAAAAGAAGGCGAATCATCTGTTTTTGCGCATTGATTTCGCGCATGTCATCACAATTTGAATTGTTTTGCCATTTTAATCAATAAACAAACTTCAAAGTATTCAAAAATCATGCAACACTAATTAATTACAAAAAATCCTGCTAAGACAAAAACTAAAAAAGTTATAGCAACAAAAGAACATTGACATGCCACTTTCGGTCCACGTTTTACGTAGCGAAATCTCAAACTGCTACCACCAAAATGTCAGCTGCACTAAAACCGCTCGCTGCCCTTGAGACCGCCAAACTTAGGCGATAAGTTAGCCTGAACGTTCAGCTGCACGCAGTTGCAGAGTCTTGTTGCGTGCGATATTTCATGAGTTGCAGCGATGCCTCAAGGCACAGTTGTGTCCAAAAACGCGAGGGAAAATTGAAGCCCTTCACTCAGTTGACCATTCTGTGCGTCAGATTGCAGCTTTTGTCCGCCGCTCCAGGAATTCGGTTCATCAGTGCCTGCAACGGCTTTCCCATGGCAGCAACGATTGTGAAAAACGACCTGGACGTGGGAAGGCAACGACAATCCGGGAAAATCATCAACTGAAGAGAATGGCACTGCAGAACCGCAGAGCACCATCACGACTGCTCTCGTATCAGCTGGCTGATGAAACCGGCAAGCAGGTGTCAAGTAGAACAGTCCGTCGTCGTCTCAGTGAGACAGGAGTGAATGCTCGGAGGCCTAGAATAAACCCACTGCTAACAGAAAACCATCGGCGTTTGCGACTGGGATAGGCAACCATTCACACACAATGGACTTCGGATGACTGGAAATCTGTTCTTTTTACAGATGAGTCAAAAGTCAGCATAGGAAACGATGGTGCTCTGTACGTTTGGTGTTGCAAAGGTGAGGAATTTCTCCCTGAATGTTGTGATCGTACGGTCCAGCACGCGACTAGTGTGATGGTGTGGGGATCGATGTGTTGGCATGGTGTGGGGTCTCTGGTGAAACTGGAAGGTCGTTTGGACAGCACGGCGTACCAACAGGTTCTGGAGGAGCACATGCTTACAGACGCAGCGGCACTGATAGGAGACGACTTAGTCTTCCAGCAGGACAGCGCCCCAATCCACACGTCTCGGTCAACAAGACAATGGCTACGCCAGCATGACGTCACACTGTTGGACTGGCCGCCAAAATCGCCTGATGCGAATCCAATCGAGAACTTGTGGCATGGACTCAAAACTGCTGCTAACCGTCGCGAACCGAGAACTGCAGCTGAGCTCTGGAATGCTGTACAAGAGACATGGCAGCAGATTCCAGCCACGCGTGTCCGGAACTTGGCAGAACGTGTTCCGCGACGTTTGGACGCAATCAGGAGGGCGAGAGGCGGGAATACTCGGTACTGAGGAACTGGTGAAGGGCTTAATTTTCCTTCGCGTTATTAAAACCGGCTTTTTTAAAAGCCACTAAACAAAATCAGAGAGAGTCTAACTTACGACGCCTATGTAGTCATGACGTCATACACTTTTAGGTCTCGTTTTCCGCAATGCGAAACGTAAAGAAAACAATTTAGGGTCTACAGTATTCTCAAGAAACCTAACAATCAACGCGGTAACTATTAAGTTCTTAACAATATTGATAGTTGGTAAATGGTGATCTAATTATTGTGTTACTACATACCCACAGCGGGTGTTCCTATAATTTTGTCCAAGTCTATATATATATATATATACATATATATATATATATATATATATATATATATATATATATACACACACACATATATATATATATATATATATATATATATATAGTATATATACAGTATATATACAGCATATATACAGTATAGCATACAGTATATATACACTATATTATACACTATATTATACGTGTGTGTGTGTGTGTGTGTGTGTGTGTGTGTGTGTGTGTGTGTGTGTGTGTGTGTGTCCATGTGTGTGTGTCCCCACGTGTGTCTGTGTGTGTGTGTGTGTGTGTGTGTGTGTGTGTGTGTGTGTGTGTGTGTGTGTGTGTGTGAATGTGTGAATGTGTGCATGTATTGTTTTATTGTCATATTGAACCCTCTTTCCTGTGCAGAAGAGTCCACAAGCAGGCAAAGGAGATTCTATTCGTAATGTAATTTAACTTTTCACAGTACTTGGGCTACAGAACAGGATCATGTCTGAAATAGCATCATCAACAATTTTTAATTGCTATTAGTGAAGTACTCTCTACTAGTCATTAGTCAAGCATTTATCAATTGAATTTATAATGATGGGGCAACTGCGAAATCTGGCAAGGCAATTCCAAATTTATTTATCGCTGATAACACTGTTGTTAGAGATAGACAAATATTATTCATAGCTTGCATGTTGATCACTTGCATTTTTGACTTTGTGGTTGTGGAGTTGTGTGAAAACCATTTCAATATATTTCATTCACACTCAATTGCGCATGTTTATCAATGTGTGTTGTGCATATTATTATTAACACTATTTTTAGAATGTTGTATTGTTTATATTAATATTTGGTAACGTGCGTTATTCAGAATGGCAGGTAGACAATACAAGTCTGGAAGATCTCTTTGTTATTACCACCAAACAATGCAAAGGGGAGGAGAAAAAAGAGATCTTCCAGACTTGTCCACCCGCCATTCTGAATAACGCACGTTACCAAATATTAATATAAACAATAGTGAATTCTAAAAATAGTATAACTTGCATGCAATTCACATCCTAAATGAAGCATTGTAGGAATTCTTGACTTATTGTAAAGTATATGTACAGTATATTTCTTAGAACATTCATGAATACCGTTGATAACAAGTTGCTGCTGACACATTCAACAAAGGCTTGTAAAATTGAAGAGTATAGACTAAACATATCCATATCACACAAAATAAACCATTTCAAGCAGTAAAAATCATCTACAAGCAGAATCAAAAACATGCAGTGCCTGAATAGAAATCCAGTCTGATTTGGTAGTCTTGATTGTCTGCTATAGAACCATTCACAGTAGTTGCAGTTGTCCTTTTTGTTAGTTTCCAGTTATTTTCTGCAGCCAATACCGCCATAATTGATCTTTATTGATCCATATTTCTCCTAGCTGTGGTGTTGCAAAAATACCTCTGTGAGAGCCGCAATTACTCCCATTACCTATAGACTTCCCACTCAAAGGTTGCAAATGTAACCTGACTATCCAAATCAACCTTCTACTTTCCATGATAGTAACCCATCCTAATCAAATCTTGTCTTTGCTTCCTCTGTAGCCGTGCATTTGATGGATTTATACGTATAATAGATCTAGATCAGCTGATGAGATATGTTAGCATAACCCTCGAGACGAGCGTTGTTCGATACAAAACGAGTGCTTGAGCCTGTCGCAACTCCAACATCCTCTCTTACAAAAACTTGAACACCAAATTCTTAACAGCTCATAATTTCCACCAACCACTAGAAACCATTCATAGTGATCAGATGATAAGAAAATAAGCAAATTAATTAAGAAAATCTGAACATGAATAATACCATTTCCTGCTGTAAACTGTGCAAACACCTTAGACCTATAAAACTATTATTAGACACAATATATTTTTGACAGACTGTAATTACATTATTAATTAGTTAATTAACTAAAAATTGTTCATACTGTTCTAGATAGATGCTCCATCCGGACATATACTGTATAATATACTGTATAATATACTGTTTAATATACAGTATATATATATATATATATATATATATATATATATATATACTGTATATATACTGTATATATGCTGTACAATATACTGCATATATATATATATACAGTATATTTTTTCTTGTAAAAAATTATATATATATATATACATATTTGCATATATATACTGCATTAACTTATACATATTAGACTTAACTGTCTTATATATATATATATATATATATATATATATATATATATATATATATATTGTATAATATATATATATATATATATTGTATAATATATAGTATATATAATGTATATATACTGTATAATATATAGTATATATAATGTATATATACTGTATAATATATAGTATATATAATGTATATATACTGTATAATATATAGTATATATAATGTATATATACTGTATAATATACTGTATAATATACTGTATATATACTGTATATATACTGTATAATATACTGTATATATACTGTATAATATACTGTATAATATACTGTCTCTCTCTCTCTCTCTCTCTCTCTCTCTCTATATATATATATATATATATATATATATATATATATATATATATATATATATACACTGTATACATGTACATCCACAGATAACCACACACCCACACGTGCATGCACATATATGATATGATGATATATCGGTTATTGTAGAGCTTTCATACACAGCATAACGAAATAACATGAATTCACACAATGTTTCAATCTAAGGTCCTTCTTCAGCTGGGTATATTAATTTTGAAAATATCTTTTGCAAATTTGTGCAAAGTATAAATCTATAAAACTCTACAATTACAATAACATAATTACTGAAAACAGCAGTCAGCCTGTACAACTGTGTGTAGGTTTGTTATTTATTATTAATCAATCAATCAATTAATTAATTATATAAACACACCAAAATGCTTTCAACGCACGAGCAATCGTCACATCGTCATTGTATGGCCTCAGAAACCCATTACTCGTATCCAGTTCACTGGAAAGTCGATTCGTGCCGTTTGCACGACTTGTAGTAGACAACGATCCCAAAACGGGGACCCCTTTGAATCAAGCGTTGCAGTTACTGATCGAAGAGCGCACGCACGTTCCACACTTCCGTCATTTAGAATACAACAAGAATCTAGGGCTGTAACGCGACTATTGAATATAAAATAACGCACGTTATATGTGTATGTTGTTGATAGCAATGAGCAAATGTGTTAAATTGATATTAAACAACACAATTTTAAAGCGCGTTATAATTTACTAACGCGCGCTGATTTTTGAGATTGTTTATATCAACGCGCGCCTTTTGCAGCCGCATAGCAGTAGCCTCGGTATTCCAGACTGCTTTCTGCACGTGATGGGAGGGGAGAGTGGGAGGAGAGAAGAAAGCAGTCTGAGGACAGCTCTATCGTAAGTGACTTCGGAAATAGGCGGTGTTCATCTTAATCGATTTTTACCCACATTCATTAGGAACAGTAACAAGCACCAGATGGCTCGTGGGATATTGCCAGAAGCTGTTCGCTGCCAGCCGACTACAAACAAACGGGAGAACGTAGAAAATGAGTGACTTTACTGAATCCAGTAGCGAGAAGGCAAAGACGTCGCGACCTCGTACTAAAATCGCTTAGCAAGCAGTTGATTGGTCTTCAAGGCTTCAAGTCGGAACAGCCGCTGCAATGGCTTTATCGTCCGGTAACGTCTGGCAAGCATTCGCTGAGTTATCATGTCATCAGGAGCGAAACTCGTAGCGCGTTGCATTTGTGTTAGCTGCACCCCACTGTGCTATTACAGTCGTCTGAGAATCGCTTCTAGGTAATTACAAAGTACACATTGACGTCAACAGTTGTCTACAGCGCTGATTGGCCGTTCTTTTTTTGAGCGGTGGTTTTGATTGGTGCGGATGTTTCTGAAATTGAGCAGTCGCGCCTCTTCCGAAGTCACTTACAATAGAGCTGTCCCCAGACTGCTTTCTTCGTCCTCCCACCCTTCCCTCCCATCACGTGCAGAAAGCAGTCTGGAATACCGAGGCTACATAGCAGTGGCCAAGTGCGTGTTGATATAAATTAGCACCTTTCGGCTTCCGTAAGCGACTGGCCTGAATGGCGCTTAGTAAGTTATTTAGTGCGCCACTTACGCGTATGGGACGGGACAACAACATGAAGATCATCGTAAATCGGTCTACAACAGTAAAACCGAAAAAAACTGCGTCGGCCGGGAATTGAACCCGGATCGACTGCTTGGAAGGCAACCATGCTGACCATTACACCACCGACGCCTGTTGGAAAGAAGCGTTGTAAATCCGGATATATTGATTGTCATTTCCTCCAAGAGTTGTACTAAAATTTTAGTAGTACTAGAGTCACTAGAGTCTGAGCGGAAGAGCTACCGTATGTATTCCTCCGCTCTAATATCTGTGGATCTCATAGTTGGACAGTTGTGCATGTAGTCTAGGTATCTATCTCCTAACCAACACGACGAAGCCAGCCCCTCTTCCCCTTTTGACTTTTGTTGGCAACGGAATCAAAAAGGAGGGGAGTGACTGGCTGCGTAGCCTCGAAGTTCCAGACCGTCTCCCAAAAGAAACGGGTGACGGTCTGGAACTGCGAGGCTACTGGCTGACTACTGTAGTGTACGCGCATAGTAACAATAACGTAATGTAGCCTAATAAAGTTATACGGGTATTCCCGTTGTCATGGCTATGAAAGCCTTGAAGATGGATCTCGAACCGGATTTTGATCGATGGACACATGCCACTCTTGTTATTCAACGAACATGGAGAGGTTACTGCACTAGGTAGAAACATCGTAATAAGCGTCAGTTCGTCACTAAAAAATCGCACGTCACTCCTGATTAGATGCAAACTTTTTGCTCTTCTGGAAGTGAAAGCGAGCCTCATGTGTGCCTCAAAGGCTAGCCGAATGCAGAGTGAAACGCTACAAGACGTGTCAACGCTTCTATCTGTCTATTCGCCCAGCAAATCTAGAGTATTTTGATTCTAGTTGTGGTGGGACGTAGTTTACATTTTACATTGCTGCATGTTTCTTGTGCGGCAGGTGTCTGCACTTTCTTCCTTTCGGTCAAGAGGTTTGATACTAAGAATACAACGCAAGTATCGGGATTATTTGGACGGTTGTATCGAGTATGGGTTGCAACCGTATGTGCCTGCTGTCAAGAGGTTGGCTGGATATGATTGTTGTGGTCTGAGCTTAATTGAAAGTGTGACGGTTATGTCATGTAGTTTTCAGTCATTTTGTGCAGGTCGAATTCAGACTTGGTGGAAGGTGATGTACTTGAGTGTTCTTGATTGCATGTGTTGTACGTGCATGCAAATTTGATTAATTTTTTGTCTATTTGCCTGTTTGTCTGGTTCTTGGAGGATCTATCTGTCTGTCGTTTTGTTTTCTTGTTTGTCTGTTTGTATATATATATATATATATATATATATAAACATATATATAAACGTGTTTGATTCAATTAGGTGTCTTTAGATCTCCTTGCTTGCCTGTACATTTTACTTCCTTGTCTGTGTTTGCTTGCTTGTCTACATGGTTTAAAATTTCCAAAATTTGTACTTGTTAGTAAAAAATCTCAGCTAGGGGTTGGGCTTATAGACAATCCTACTTTACTAACAGTTATATGGGACATGCAAATAGTACTAAGTATAAAAACATTTTTTTTGAAAAGAAGAAAGATGTAGGGTTGCTGTACAAAAAGAATACATGTAGAAACAAGACCATGACATCTTTCGTAAACAGATTGACTTAGCAATACATCATCCCTACATTGCACCATTTTCTAATTAGTAAGGTATAAAACACATATTATAGTGTCGTATTGCTCAGTCAGTCTGTATACGAAAGATGTCACAGCGCACCCTAAATGGTCTTGTTTCTATTCTTTTTTCGTACGGCAACTCTACATCGTTCTCATTTTTTTGCATGAGCGTAGATACGCACAGTGGTAACGGTGTATGTGAACAGATGTACTGTAATTCAACAAAATTTTGTAAGCATCTAAAATTTGTAAATTTTGTAAGCGATCTCAGATTTACTAAAGTTAAATGCTTGCTAGTTTTGTCACTCTCGGCTGTGATTTTGATTTTTTGTTAATTTTGTGTTGATGTACGAAAGTTGGCTGCTTACGAAATGGCAAATTTGTACACTTTCAAAAGTTTCCACTTATGAAATTTTGTTGACAGTATACAGTCAGATCCGTATATATGTCATGGAACATGCAAACTTCCTAGTAGTTTAGATTACGTATTTAGGTCTGGTATAGGTACTGTAGTCATCGTTTTGCGATCGTGATCAAGACAATTGAAATGTACAGTCTAGGTATGCACTCAGTTCTGTTGTAACAACAGTGGTATGGTATAAACATTGACTATCAACAGTGTTAGATGCAGCACAGTGTAGTAAATGATTGATTGTAGAATGGGATGTGTGAATAGTTGACTGTAGGTGGCATTCAGCTAATAAAGGTGTTTCTTGGTTGTCCAGTACACAACCCTAAAATGCAGTGTTAGATGCAGCACAGTATAGTAGAGGATTGATTGTAGTTTGGGATGTGTGAATAGTTGACTGTAGGTGGCATTCAACTCCTGAAGGTGTTTCTTGGTTGTCAAGTACGCACAATCCCTAGCTACAATACAAAGGATGGGGCGACGAAGTTCATGACGCTTTTTTGTTGCTGTTTGCTCACTTAATGTGTGCTTGGACTCATCTGTAGTTGGACACGGAAATGATGTTTTAAGGTAGGTCCTATCATGAAACGTGGTCGTGGGGAGGAGAAATTTGAGATTTGTGTGTACACGCTCACACACACACACACACACACACACACACACACACACACACACACACACACACACACACACACACACACACACACACACACATACCAAGAGCTTGATGGAGAGCCATATAGGACCACGCCCCTTTCTGTTGTGCAACCCGGATTAGAAGCCTCTCTACGCTTGGCAGTCACAGAACATGATGGAGAATTTTGAGATAAAGTGGTAATTTGTCACGAGTAAATCTTGGAAGTTTGTTAATGGTAATGCACATGTATTGATGATTTTGATCTACATATCTAAAAAATGAATGAAGAAGTACAGAAACATTTTGAGAAAATGATGGGTATGTATAGTGATGGGTATGTACCTACTTCATTCATGCTCCTCTCCTACATTACAATTTTTATTGTAGATTACTTGCAGCAGTTGTGGGTATCTCAATCTTTACATGTAACGCAGCAATCGTGTGTGACAATATACTCTGGGTGTGTAATTATGGATGTGATTGTGGGTAGGAGATGAGAATGAAATAAGCCCATCCTTTCTTACCCTCATTTTCTCAAAATGTTTTTATACTTGTCTAACTGAATCAATAGCAGGTGAGTTTATCACCTAAAGGTGTCACTTTCTGGAGCAAGGTCTCTGTTCCATATTTACCCTTGATCATAACCAGCTATTGGGGTGGGGTCATACTCAAGTGAATGCAATGTTTTTCTGCTTGCTTAGCTATAATTTATTAGCAACAATGTCTACTTTCATGCTAGTGTTGTAACTGTATAATAGTATCAGTGTAATATCTTTTGACTATAGGAATGTAAAAGAACATCAAAAACAAAAGTCCTGTATCCTAATGAAGCTGCAAGTGTTATACAACGTTGCTGGAGGAGGCATATTGTATGTTTATTAGATGTATTGTTGATGTGGCTGGCATGACTACTTCTTTATGACTTTTTCTTCTGATAATTTGATGGGTGTAAAATTGAGAAACAACTGTCATATGTGAGTCTACTAAATTTGTGTTCTTATGTTCAAGGACATGCAAGTTTATAGATACTATCGAGATTTAGTGAGCTTTAGAAATCGTGGAGATCCATCTGTTATGCTGAGATGCATCAATCCTACGGAAGTAGGTGCAAAGTTGAGATTGTGCAATATTGTACATCTTGTATAGTTTGTTTTTTACACATGTATGCTTTGGACGGCAACACAGCAATTTGAACATTCTATTCTTGTGATATCATTCTATCAATCTATTACCACTGTCAATTTCCAACCAATAATTACAAAACTGTAATTTTGACTTCAATAACTGTGATTTTGACTTCAGTCTAATTGGCTTTTTTGGTTGAAGTCAAAATCACAGTTATGTAATTATATTGGTTGGAAATTGACAGCGGTGATAGATTGATAGAATGTTCTCAAGTATAGAATGTTTTAATTGCTGGGTTGCGGTCAGCTATAGTTTGTGCATATATAAAGTACAAAGTCATAATTTACCATTTGGTTGAGAGAGAAGTGTTAGAATTGATAGCTAAAACAGCAAGGCTAATTTTACTGAGTTATTGTTATGTTTTCTATTTTTTGTATAATTATAGCATTTGCTTGACCAGTTATACTGATTAGCTTTGGGAGGGATGCACTGATGTGTGACAATTGTATTATAGTGCTATATCAATCTAGTGTATGAATTTTATAATTTTTATAATAGTTTTCCTTTTCATAGAGACAGAGAGAGAGAGAGAGAGAGAGAGAGAGAGAGAGAGAGAGGGAGAGGGAGGGAGAGGGAGAGGGAGAGGGAGAGGGAGAGAGGGAGAGGGAGAGGGAGAGGGAGAGGGAGAGATTAGAACAGAAAGAATGAGATGCTTGAATACTGTAGTGACACAGGGCTCGAAGAATAGGCTGTCAAGTCATCATTTGACGAGTCAAGTTTACAACTGACAACTTAACCTTGTAGTCTATGGGCACGCCTCCACTAGGGCTTAACATGTTTACAACCTGTTTAGGTCTGAACATTTTAAAGAATAATCGTGTTTCCACTAGCGTTAAACCTGTTTACCTCTAAACCTAAACAGCTTTTGTTAAACATGTTTCAGAGGTAGTTTAAGACGGAAGTGGTTTAGGTTTAACGGTCACGTGATAGTAACGCGCATCCAGGACAATGGATTTTAGTTCTTTCACGCTGTTCTTTCTCTTTCTTTGGAGACTATTGGAAGAAGACAGACGTAGGCAATGTCAGAGATGGCGTAGACTGATGCAGAGTGTTCGGAGAGTGCGATTTCAGCGAAGACAGACTTGTATCTCTGATTATTCTCGAGACAAACGGAAGACGATCTCCGACTGTCTGGTGCACAAGAAATGAATTCGCGCGGTATAACAAAGTTCCGGATAATTGTTTTAATTAAAAGCCCGAAAGAAATGGACAAGTGGAGACACTGTCTAGCTAAACATGTTTAGAGTTTAAATATGTTTAGAGTATAAACATGTTTAATGTTAAACATGTTTAGAGAGCAACAAGTGGAGACACAGCCTAGGTCGTCAAATAACGACTAGATCTAGAGCAGACCAAGGCTAGTTTGTAATGGCTTTCTCAGTATGCAGGCGGAGAGCTGTACTGTACTGAAACTTGCACCGCTTTGATGCTCACATTGAGACATTTGTCGTACAATGAAATTATACACCAGCAGTGGACAAACGGCTCATCGTGAAACGGGGAGTGCAAGAGCCATCTCAGGATTCCGACAGAGTAGAGGCAGGCATGAAGTTTATGACCAGGGAGCACGTGAAGAAGTAGAGACAATGGTAAATTCTGTAGGCCGAAATAGGTATAATGGTAGATACGATTTTAGTAGCAAGAAACGGACAACTTCCGCAATGTGATATGGTTAACCCCGTCTTGTTTTGACAGAGTTGTGGTATGCGTTTAATCACTAATCCAATTAGCTATCACTATCCATTGGCTCAGGGGTAATGTGTTGGATACTCTTGTTTACATGCCATTATGTTTTACGGAATACTGCGCTGTATGCTTGCACTGCACTGAATTTTAGAAGACCGTGCAAAATGGTGGTATATACCACTAAACACCATGATTAATATCAACATGATGTCCTAGACTAAAATTTTTGACGAAATTTTTGGAAACTCGTCAAATGACGACTAGTTGGACCGATTTTTCGAGCCTTGTAGTATGAGTAATCAAATTTTGTTGGTATTATATGTTCTCTTCCTTGATGAGTTGATAGACACCAGTGGGCTTACTTAGAGAGACAGCTTCTGGTTATCAAGGCTGATCTATGCTTAGCACCACCCAGCACTGGGCACGCAAGACCGCAGTCTGCCACTGTCGCCTGACAGCACGAAGAACCCGCTGTCGTGTGGCAGCTGCCACCACACCTAACAATAGCCTTGTCCCTAGCAATACCACTGGTTGTCAAAGGTATGCCTGTACCCTGACGGCATGCCGCTTGTTTTGTGGCCCTGGTGGGCTGCCCCATATGTTGCATTATATCTGTACCATACATTCAGCATTACACTAGCATAGCTAACGTATGAGAACAACTAAAACAATCCTTGGGCGGGGGTGGGCAAGGAGAAACAGACGCTATTACACTGTACAGAGTCCACTACTGTCTAACTCGCCAAAAACATGTCACTATGTACGTCACAAGCACTCGCACACTCATCTTCCTTAATGCCCATAGTCGTCGTATTAACAGATATTTAGCTCTGCTAAATACCATATAAGATGAAATATTGGTGGGAGTTTATTTTGGCGGTTTGCTAAGAAATTGACAGAAAAGCTATTGGCGGATTTTATTTTGACGGTTGAACGTTGCTATTGGATAATTGATGTAGGCGTCGACCCTGGTCTTCACCCATCTGACATGTGGCCGTCATAGGGGAGTTTGCATTTCCGTGGCTTTGTGGTCCCTGGGATCCAACTATTGATGAAGAATTGCTTGAAGAACAGAACCCACAAGATTCCTATGCTGTTGCCATGGTTATTGCCATTATCAAATTATGCCTGATGATCGTTGGTGATGACGTCAAGATGATGTCACACCCGTATATCTTGGTGGCCAAATTATTGGCAGATTTTATATTGGCGGTCGCTGGAAAATTCGCCAATCTGCCAAAATAAACTTCCCGCCAATATTTCATCTTATACAGTACTTCATTACTTCTCCTTCTTGACGCATTGATAGACACCAGTGGGCTTACTTGGAAAGACAGCTTCTGGTTACCGAGGCTGATCTATGCATCAGCATGCGTCGGCTCATCGAGGCACCACGCAAGATAGAGACATGAACCAGATGCAACACAATTGCTGATTTATTTTTATTATTTCTGCGACGCATCGCAGACTGCAACACTTGTATATTTGATCTCACAGAAGTCTTGAAGTGGTTCGAGATAGCCTGCCTGGATGTGAAAGTGACAAACCGCAGATAAATACATCCTGATAGTTTCCGCTCCAACCATCCTTGCACTGAATGCCACAAATGAGAGGTCCTCAGCTGTTGGCAAAAGTTGTTAAATTGTTTCATACTTGTAGTTTAGGCCGCTCGCGTTGACAGGGCTATTGCTGCTTGTTTAAGCTGCCAAACGTTGCAGTCCAGAATGATTCCCAATTGGTCGGTAGCGGTGTTGGTTTTGGATCTGCAGGCAGGGTTAGGAATTTGAACTTCTCCACCTGTCCATGAGACAATGCATCAGCCTATGTATTATTCACACTGTGAATAGGCGAGACTGAGACAGTAAAGTTTCTTTAGCTGCTATATTTACAGCGAACGTACGTGCTGCACGAGGTGTTTGTCTTTGGTGGTCAGTTTTGCCAAATATCAACTAGTGCGTGGTTGTCACAGTGGAAAAGCAAGTGTTTCCAGTCCATTTAGACCCCCAGGTAGCTGCTGCGATAACAATTGTGTTTAGTTCTTTCCATGCAATTGAAAACGACTTTGCTGGTGTTGCTCCATCCAGCGCCTGTTCAGCCACCGTCTGTTGCAGAAGGCCCCAAAGCCATGTGATGTGACCCTGCCGCGTCAGTAAACAGCTGCATCTCCGGTGACAGCAGCCACGAAGTAGTAAGGAAGTATGACTTCCCTGGCCAAGACGGAAGTACGCGTTGCCACCACTTGATGTGTGCACGAGTGTTTTGTGACAAGTTTACCTCGTGACTAAGTTTTATCGCCGTTGTTGCTAAATCAATTAGTCTTCTAATAGATATTCGGCTTGCCGGTAGGACCTTCCCTGCAAAGGAGAGCTTGCCAATCAGTGAAAGTAGCTGACGTTTTGTGGACTTTTTATGGAGTACCACTGCTGCACTTCCACTTTGAGATCCTCCTGTATTGCCTGTGGAGGCGTAGCATGCACCTTATTGTGTGAGTCAATCTTTATACCTAAGAAAGTCAAAACTTTTGCTGGTCCTTCCACCTTCTCAGGTGCTCACTGTATACTCAGATGCCGAAGCATCGCCAATGTGGTGTCTAACATTTCTTGGCCCTCCTCCCTCATGGCCGCTAATAGCAGAAAATCATCCAGGTAATGAATGACGTGTCGGATACCAAACTTGACACAAAAATCCACTCTACCACGCCTGCCATTTGGTTAAACAACCAAGGGGACGACCTCAAACCAAATGGCAACCTCATGTGGTAGTAATAGTTGCCCTGCCAGACGCAGCCCAACAGATGCCAATTCTCTGGATGGACACGACAATGACGGAACGTGTTTCTTGAAGTCAATTTTGGTCAGGTATGGGGATGATCGAAATGTCTCAGTCATAGCAATGGCTGTGTCCACTGATGGGTATTTTATGGTAAAATCAGTTTTTGTCAATTGCATCGTTCACACTTTTGCCCAAAGGTGCTGATAGATGACAGATAAGTCGCCAAGAGCCATCATTTTTGGGCACGACACCCAAGCCAGAAGAAACGTAATTGGCCAGAGGATGGTCGTGTGGCCTGGAGAGAAAACCTTTGTCACACTCTGCTGCCAATGTCACCGAAACAACGTGCAGACTGTAGGTTACATGCTGCGTAATGAAGCGTGTCGTCCTTACAACTTATGCTGAACCCTGATCTACGTTCTCTAGTAACCAGTCAACCAACCGTGCATGGGGGTAGGATTGCAACAGAAAACAAAACTCTTTTACGTACATTAAGTCTAAGTTACTGTCCTTAACTACTGTGGCGCCCCGCTACATTTACTGCCTGTTTGACTCACAAGTAGGGGCAGCGTGTTGCCCACCACAGTGGCTACAGGTGTGGTCAAACTTGCATACTCCTTCGCCGGGGTTGCACGTTTCGTTGTTGTAGTCGCTGCACACACCGCGAGCTCCCCTTGCTGGTAGTCTCTCCCGCAGCTCTACCATTTAAATTAACAACTATGTTTGGTTGCAGTGGGACCAAATATGCGTTTACCGTACATTTGCAAGAATCTGGTTGCGGTATTGATTGCATCATGGGAATCGGTTGGCGTTTCTATCATTCTGTACTTGGCCAGCCACTGCTTAGTTCTGCAATGTTGCAGTTCCCGACATTCTTGCCAAACACATCTTCAACGGGTTGCTTTCAAGACATTTGGACATCAATCGGAATGAAACGCAAATAGCTATCAAGGAGCTGTGAACGTACGGCTTGATGACAACCGACTGATGGTGCTGTGGTGGTGGGCATGATTTATTTGTGCCATGCAACAAACCATAAACACTGTCTGGAGAGAGCTGGCATGGTTATGTGGTCAGCAGCATGAATACATGCCAGCCGTCTCATTGACAGTCATTGACAATGTGACTGAAATGATCAACCACTTGGGTGTTTAGCTAAGGACACCTCCACGTCTATGAGAAAACGAGCTGGTGGAGTATGTGAGTGCATGTGCACTGTTCTGCTGGTCAATACACTTGTCAAGTGGCTATGTCAATGAGGCCGTTCCCATGGTGCAATCAATACTGCAACCAGATTCTTGCTAATGTACAGTAAACGCATATTTGGTCCTACTGCAACCAAAGATAGTAGTTGTTGATTTAAATGGTAGAGTTGCGGATATCACCTATTGCTGTCGCCACATTAGCCAAAAGGACTCCTGTTTTTGGGACACTAGGACGGTAGGTGCCCGGAATCCCGATACTTGAAGCATACTGTTCTTGCCTGGTTAGTGATACAGATGGACCATAATGATGCATCTACTTTGTCCCAGCGTTGAGCGAGATCTCGAGAGGCTGCTTACGGAATGCCTTGCCATATTGTAGCCATGCCGCTGTAGTAAATTGACTAGCTGCTTGAGCAATTAATAGCTGGTAACCAAATAACTTGGATGCTCGACTTGGGTTACCCACTGTTAGCGTGTTTTCAAACAAAGACCATGTTGTCAGCCAGGAAGTAAGGTATGTCACCAAGCAGCGTTGATGTTTCTGTACTACGCTCAGACCTGCAGGACCAACATCTACTGTGACATGCTACTGGTCGGTTATCGCACTGCCAGCGCATACAATTGAACTGGGGCATTCAGCCAACAACGCATCGAAGTCAACAAACTCGCTTCTAAGGATTTTCCAAACCCATTTTTCAGAAACAGGATAGACGTTATGC
The DNA here is from genome assembly GCF_963422355.1 of Corticium candelabrum. Classification (NCBI taxonomy): domain Eukaryota; kingdom Metazoa; phylum Porifera; class Homoscleromorpha; order Homosclerophorida; family Plakinidae; genus Corticium; species Corticium candelabrum. Next base: position 4,212,702 of record NC_085095.1, read on the forward strand.
GATAAGTAAGACTGATTAATAGGCATACCTGTCTGTGTGTAACTCGGAGCTGGCCACTCGATGTCTTCTTCATCTGTTGAGAGCTCCAGCGTACTTGCTTCTTCTCGTGCAAGCCTTGTGCGTTTTGACTTTGAAAAAGTCTGCTGGTTTCTCGAGATTTGCTCTGCCAGAACTCATTGCACCTGCACGCCATCTACATCTACCCGCGACTTTTCTGCATGCACCATCTCTTTGTCACCAATTCAGAGATAAACTACTGCTGCTCCGTGGAGATTATAGGTGTCGTACCAACTGCATTATCTCCTGCACGCGCTTCCTCTTCCTTCCAATCCTGGTATTTGGCTTGTGGGAACCACCGGATGCTACTTGGAACTTGGTCTCAGACTCTGATGGGTACCATCATCCATGTCTGTTCACGTCCTGTTCCAATGGTTCCATAATCTCACGGCTTTTTCATCCTTTGTGCCAGTTGATACCAGGTTAAGGCCGTTCAGTTCTAGCTTCAGCGTTTCACCCGACAGAGCCAAGCACTCTTGAAGCAACCGACCTGAGCGAGAAGTAGGGTATGACAGAAACAGACGCTACTGCAAAGTACAGAGTCCACTACTGTCTAACCTGCCAAAACACGTCACTATCACAAGCACCCATACACTCTTCTTCCTTAATGCCCGTAGTCGTTGTATTAACATTTATTTAGCTCTGCTAAATAGTCCATTAATTAAGGTCATGTTACTCCGTGATAGACTATTTATGCATTCAACTTGAAGTAAATGTTTATTTGAGTTCAAGACAACATTGAGACATTTTAGAAGTAATTGATGTCTGCATATGCAATACATCTGAGTGCTCCGAATTAAATGTTTATATGTAGATTGAGACTAATTTTGGTGATCAGTAACTACTTATGTTTTCATTTATTTGCCATTGTTGTGTGTCACAGGCTCAGTTATTGGATCGTGGGTCTGGTGCTCGAGTCAAGTTTCGTTTAGCTGGAGTAATATTAATTTTACTTGTGCAGTTTCTTCAATCGCTCTACTTTTTTGTTGTATTCAAGGAGACTTTTCCTCCAAATATTTATTACAAGATCTTCATACAGAGTCCAATTCAAGATGTATGTGCCAATGCACCAAGAGACTATACAAATGTATGTTATCAAAGAACAACTGCTAGGCATACTCACAACAAAGGAGCACCAGATGTGAGACTAGGTATTGCTATAGTCTTTTGGTGGTGGTGGTGGTAGTAGTGGTGGTAGTAGTGGTGGTGGTTGTAGCAGTAGTGGTGAGTGTGTGAGTACTTGGCACAGCTCCAGGAGATTGCTAGCATAGGCACAGTGTTCTTTACTGTGTGTGCATGTGTTCACGTGCGTGTGTGTGTGTGAGTGTGTGTGTGTGTGTGTGTGTGTGTGTGTGTGTGTGTGTGTGTGTGTGTGTGTGTGAGATACTTTGCTAGTGACTTTATAGAAGTAGTTGTATGGTTTTTGTGTGGTTTTTAAAGTGTAGTTATGTAGTAAAGTTATTGTCATTTTCAATTTGCTTGTTTTACATGTTTCCTTTGTATGTTATTCTAGTATTATTCTATGCTGACTGAGCTTACTAAATTAGCTACTAACAGTTGTGATTACCTTTTTCTGAGTTGAAATATCAGTGAGTGAGTGCTGACTGAGCTTACCAAATTAGCTTGTGATTACCTTTTTCTGAGTTGAAATAAGAGTGTGTGTGTGTGTGTGTGTGTGTGTGTGTGTGTGTGTGTGTGTGTGTGTGTGTGTGTGTGTGGTGCTTTTGCGTCTTTGCTGTGGTTATATTGGCTCATTTGACTGAGTCACACTATGCCAGCTAGCTCTCAGTGCAGTTTGGTCAAACAGACTAGTGTAACCGTGATCGAGTCAATCTGGGAACAAGTTAGTGGTGCATTCGATGTGAACAAGCTGGCTCTGTCACTGTGCTTGCTGGATGTAAATATCATCTGCATATAGACATGTTGTGGTCGAATGAAGATGTAGTAAGGTTAATCTTGTTTCTTGCCAACTCATTTCATAATTTCTTTGACAAAGAGCAGATGAATGGAATTTCTCTGACATACTGTATCCATGTTTCAATATCGTGCGAAACATGCCATGCTCATTTGGTTCTATTCAAAAAGCACAGTGTAAATGGTACTGGCATGTTCATGCAGCACTTTACCTAGTGTCCAAAGCACTTGAGGCTGGCCAATCACAATGAGTCTTGTCTGCGTAAATCTATATCTATAGCCGTATATATGTATAGATAGAAATAGATAGATTGTCTTTATACATTTATCAGATAGATATTATGTAAATTTTCTAGTACAATGACATTAGATAGATACCACAACTACATGAAATGTCAGCTAAAACTCTAACTTAAGTTATTAATGTGGGCACGCCTGGACACGCCTGAGTTCATCAACTAAAAGAAACCATCTTGTACAATGTTCAGTTTTTTCACGATCACATGAGCATTGAGTTTCTGCAGTGTAACAGAAAACCAACGTCTCCAGTACGTCTTGAAGTCAGCAGAGTTGTTCTTTTCTTCTGATTTTTGGACTCGATTAATTAATAGCCTGTTCACACTAGCATGGTTATGTAGCCTAACCGAGCCAAACCGAACCGATCCGCGTCAGCTAACTGTGTTGGCCTGCGTTCACACTGCCAAAGGCTGAAGTGCGCTGAGAGTGCGTAGTCAAAGAAAGTGGGCATGCATTCAGCTAACTGCGCACATCCGGATAGTTCTTGTGATGGATCGTAGGCAAGATGCGATTGTCCTGTCTTAATTGGAATCACAGCAGCCCATCGCAGTGAGATGTACAACACCGAGGTCTCAGAGACGATTTTCCACTGGACTACCAAACCGAACCACGGTGGCACGGTAGCTTGAGGTGAGCCAGCTCAACACGGTTTGGTTTGGTTCTGTTCGGTTCAGCCGGCGTTCACACTGCGAAGTGAAGCCGAACCAAACTGTGGCGCACCGTGCTGGCACAGTTACAAACGCTAGTGTGAACGGGCTATAATAAGTGACAAAGGGTTCAGCAGAGTCGGTCAGCTGCAACTCGCCATGTGCCAAGGTGCTCAAACACTACAGGTATGCATTTGGATGCATTACCTCCTGGAAGAATATATATATATATATATATATATATATATATATATATATATATATATATATATATATATAGACAATTGCTAGTTATCATATGGGCACATTGAGGATATTTAAAAGCGAGATAATTGCCGAGGTGAAGCTGAGGTAATTATTGAGGCAATTAGCTGTCACTCACCCCAGGCGGAATAACAATGATATCCAAGATTTGCCCATACGATAAGTGATTTGTATTACACATGGCCATTGGTTGGTTTGAATTACCGTTTATTTTGAGCTGTGAGTACATAAATCTTACTTACTTGTTTGTCAGTTACTACTTACTTGTTTGTCAGTAACCATTCTGTAACTAATTAGACGGAGTCTAAGTGCGTTATCATCATCTGCTCATTATTGACACCAGCTGTGTTGTGCTGTTGGTCATGCCAACGGTAGGGTGTACGCATTTCCCTTGACGGCTGTAGGGTATCAATGTACAAACGATTTGTACCTGCTGTAGCAACCAATCAGGGTTGCCAAAACCATGTGACAAGATACAAGATCTTACATATTTGTTTGTGCGCTTACTACTTCCTCACGCTGGGCTCATTGTCGCTCGAATTCTCCAGACATGCTTAACAAATGAAATGAACGTAACGATGGCGGTTTCGATAGGTGGGTCTCCTTTCGATGGTTGACCTCAAGCGATAAAGCTATCTATTCTGTTCGACACTGATCAGATAATTTGCTAGGCACGACTTTAAAACTATAAAGAGCATAGCGCACTAGGGAATAAATGGTTTTTGCTTTTGCATAGTCGAAACGCAGAAATAGAGCGTTTAGTAGGACATTCTTTAGGCGATGTCAAAATAGGTGACGTCACAATTAAATGCAAGGTCACAATGGATTGCTTATAGGTTTCTTTTAGAGTTACGATGACGTTTAATTGCAGAGGGTAGTGAGGCTTCTAGTCCAGGTCGCACAACAGAAAGGGCCGTATATCCATCAATATCTTGGTGTTATATGCTCCCCTCCCCCTCAATGTAGCTAGTATGGACACTATGGCTATGTCACAGTAGGTGACGTCACAATTAAATGCAAGGTCAAGAGACGACATACGTTTAATGCCAGTGCATTTCGGTTCAGTCTAGGAGTGTTTCATTTCTTTCTTGCAAGTTTTTTTATAAATTAGAATTAAATCGGTGTTAACTCGAGCCAGCTATCACTATCATATGGAATCTAATTGTGAATGGAATACGCGCTGCTAATTACTTAGAACATCTAACTGTAACTAAAATTTAGACAAGATACTTTCATGGTAATTCCTCACAATTAAATACACCAGAGCAATGTAGCTAGTATGGTATATTTGTGTCTGTGTATTTGTGTTTTTTTTTGTTTCTGTTAATTAAGAAGCGTCTGTTGTTTTATGCAGATAAATCTTCTTGGTATAAACGATGGGAGAACAATGGATGGAGACTAGTCTCTGACAGAGTAGGTAGTGCTGGTTGTGTTAATTTAAATGTGTCTTTGCTGTGTATAGCTGGTAATCTCATTGTGCTTTATGTTTATAATATATAGTTCTTGCACAGAGCTCTTTTTGATCCAGTTTCTTTTGAGACATCCAAGAAAAAAATTGAATTTAAACATATGAAGGTTTGCATGGCATATGGTTTGATGTCCTGTGATAGCATCATGCAATTTTGTGCAATTTTGTCCAATGTGTACTGTACCTGTGCTTTCTTATCTAGGTGTATGTATAGATGGTGTTACATAATGAGAGGTTACTGTGATTAGATGCAGCGCAAAGTTGATGTGGAAAGAAGAAGGAAGCAGAAGAAAATTGAATGGATGAGAAAGTTGTAAGAAAATAGTATAGAAACAATCAAATTATATATCTTAAGAGTATTTTCTACTGCATGTAACTGTGTGCATGTGTTGCATGGGGATGGGGTGGGGTGGGCGGCTGACTGGTTGGTAAAGGCAGGTGGAATGAAAAGTGGGCACCCCAATGGTAGACGGGTCAGGACAGACGGATGGGTGCTGGGTATGCAGATGTCTGTCCATTCTTGTGGGTGTTGAGTTTATCCATACCTGTTCTAACCTTTTATGAGATTGGAGGTTCACTTGTAATATCATTGTCTACATTTTGAAATGTACGATTGGCACAGGTACACAGGTAAAGTCCATCTGAAGACATCTACAGACACTGAGAATGAAGCTCATGATGATGTTGATGATCTTGTTGAATGGACATGCCGTCTTGATTTTGACGAGTAGGAATATTGCATTAGTCACCTGTGTGAGTATAATTGATTCTTTACAAGCAACATTAATTTTAGATATGTGAGCAATTGGTACTCATTGGCAACAACGTCTACATCAGATAATGGTGAATCTGCTTAATAATTAAATTGTTCAATGTATATCTTATGCGAGAATTTGTATAGCTGGCAAGAGGCAGCTGTCATCATTTTCTGACGACGCATTTGAAGTAAAAGTATGCTGAAAAAATTGTTAGGCGCTGTGTAACATTGCATAGAATTCAAATAATGTAGTAGAGAGTTATAGTGAGGTCTTGCCTGCTACTTAGTCTCACATGGCAGACCTTTGGTCTAGGGTATGCCAAAGGTCTGGCCACGCGAGTGTGTTGGGCCAATAACTGACAACAGACTACATACTTTGTCTCTCTCTCTTGTTTGTTACCTTGTGCTGAGCCGATCAACTTCTGAAAAACTCACCAAGGCACAGTTAAATGCAACACACACACACACACACACACACACACACACACACACACACACACACACACACACACACACACACACACACACACAAACACACACACTCACCTTTGATTTCACCTTGACAAACCATCCATTACTATTGCATGTAGCAATGTGATAACAGTGCCCTGAAGACAAAACAGAGAAAAGGTAATAAGTGACTGTTTATACATATACACTATGTCGTCAATGAACAGAAACAAGGATGCATCCCTCCATCTCTTTCTAGTTAATTATTGATGCCATTCATGCATGACACAGCTTTTTAAAGAGTAGCTCTCCAAATTAATTAATTAATTAAGTTAAAAGAAATTGTTTGAAGTACATGTACAATTACCTGCATTCCATAGCTGGTTTATAGGATCTCTCTTCACACTAAAATTCTCATTTCTGTTAGAAGCAGTCCTTATCAATTCTATTCTCACTCGTGCAAAATTACTTGGTTTGTAAATTAAGACCAAGTAGTTAAGCTTGTAATTGCCATGTCGACGTCCTTGTAATTAGCGCACGTATAGTCCTAGGCTCATTATATGCGCGCCCATCTGGGCATATCTGCGCTCCCAACTGCGCGTAACTGCGCGGCCGGTTTTTGCTTTCGACAGTACCACAGTTCACTGTCTGCACCTTGAAATAATAGGTACATGTCTCTTCTACTCGCAGTGATAACAACAGATCGGCAGCTTTGCACGTTGCTCTTCAGGAAGCTCAAGAAGAGGGGCGGGTCTTGTTCTCTAATATCGGACACCCGATTTGCTTCATGCGAGTGCAGTATAGGCGAGAACCGCAATGAATTGTGTTAATTAATACTGACTGCAGACGTTTTGTAAATGCCCGACGAGCATCAAGAGCCTTTGACTCGTCTCTGTATCGGAAGACTTAGCTAGATATGGCCATCCACAAACAAATGAATGAATCTACAGGTGCTAAACTGAGAACATTTATAGCCCTCCTTCATCTAGCACGTCCTGCACATTGCCATCGTTCACGAACAAATGAATCTAGAGACGGCGGCTAAAGATCAATACGACAATTAAGGTAAACAGGAAATCATGAAGTGTCTGCTGTTTCCATTTAGCTTTGCCAAAGATTGAAACAAAAAAATTGCTTCAATGCGGAGAGGTTGGCGTCTGCTGTCTCCGCGAAATGCCTACGACACGTGTTTGCAGTCGTCACGACAATGCAGATATTGCATTTCAACTGGTCCAGCGATTTATTCAATTAATGGGTAATGACACTAAACTAGATACCGACTCTATAAGGTCGGAGTGAGAATTTATTTTAGCAAGTCTGAAGGCATTCGTGTCGCCAAGACAGGGCACGAGTGGTAGATCATACCACGTCTTAACTAAAATTTAGATCTTTACCAGATCTAGATCTAGAAGCTGCATAGTACTACGTCCGTTTAAGCTAGTTAACTTTCGCGAGACAGTTCACCTATACGAATTAATAATGTTGGGAGCAATTTTAGGTGCGACAGAAATATATCATTCATTCATTCATTCATATATATTTGAGAGATATTGCCATCACAACAGATAAATGTCTAAAATAAACTAACCAGGGCCAAGAGCCCCTACTACGATTTAGCTAAAACCAAAAAACCGTTCATTCATTGCCTCTCCAAATATATGCCTGGTACACTAAAAATAATAATGGGTGCTCATTGCATTCCCACAGGGGCGTACCGTGGCCATTGGAATTGGGGGGCTGAAATACCCGAACACTGACACGCCCCTTTGACAAAAATTGTATTAGTAGCAACAATGCAGACCACAAAGTATTACGTTTACTCGTATACATATATACAGTATGGAGCAGACTAAACAAGCACCTATTTACTGAAAAATCATCCTGCGGTTTCCTCTTGCACAGAACTCTTACAAAAAGCTACGTAACGCTAGTTTTCACCTGACAAAATGGGAAACGCCCACAAAAACTGGGGGGGCTATAGCCCATTTAGCCCATGCCACGGTACGCCCCTGATTCCCACCTGTGCGAGCGAGCACGTCTCTACAGCTGCAGAGTAAATTTCAAAACAACGTCTATCGTAATTGACGATGTAGACACTTAAACTACTGTTTCTTCAATTCACTCGTGGGGTGGGTAACTAGGAGTGGTGCGCAACGCACAGTAAAACGCGCATGCCTAACAGTAAGTGAGCAATGTTTCCATAGCGATGTTAGCAGTTGTTAACTTTCATTACATTAGCTGTCGTGCGCAACCAGATCAGTCTGGTTTGTAAAGTCTATTACAAGTATCGGAAGCAAACCCTGCTTCAGAAGTACTTGAGACCATCACGGCTGTCTAGAAAGAAGACATGACTTTACGAAGGATCCGAGTAGATCCCAGAAGCACTGTTTAATGTGTCGCTATGCCCCTCCATAATGGGCAAGTGGGGTCTTTACCCCCATCTGGGCGCCCACCAACCTGGCAGGTGAGCCCAGCGGGGTACATGTTTCCGTGTAGTCCATACGGCGATCAATGACTAGCCAATTCGATATAGATTGCAGGCATTACGGTGACCGCGAACTCGTGGACAGCACGCCTAGTGAATATCAACGACCACCAGGAGAGCACTGAACGTCATCGTCAACGGACCGTTCGCCAGACCACAGAAACTCCCCAACGACTGAAACGAGTCATAGTCTCATGGATAAAGCTAGAGAAACATGAGAAAGAAAGACAGACAAGTTTCATAATTTGCTATCGTCACTGGGGTTTGAACCCCCAAATCATGGAGTGGTAGCCATTGTCGCTAACCACTAAGCCACGGAGGTGACTTTTTTGTGTCGTTATGCCCCTCCATAATGGGCAAGTGGGGTCTTTACCCCCATCTGGGCGCCCACCAACCCGGCAGGTGAGCCCAGCGGGGTACATGTTTCCGTGTAGTCCATACGGCGATCAATGACTAGCCAATTCGATATAGATTGCAGGCATTACGGTGACCGCGTACTCGATACAGCACGCCTAGTGGATATCAACGACCACCAGGAAAGCACCGGACGTCATCGTCAACGGACCGTTCGCCAGACCACAGAAACTCCCCAACGACTGAAACGAGTCATAGTCTCATGGATAAAGCTAGAGAAACACGAGAAAGAAAGACAGACAAGTTTCACAATTTACTGTCGTCACTGGGGTTTTCACTGGGGTTTTCACTGGGGTTTGAACCCCCAAACCATGGAGTGGTAGCCATTGTCGCTAACCACTAAGCCACGGCGGTGACTTTTTTAATTTGTCGTGCTCAACCAGATCAGTCTGGTTTGTAAAGTCTATTACAAGTACCGGAAGCAAACCCTGCTTCAGAAGTACTTAGACCATCACGGCTGTCTAGAAAGAAGACATGACTTTACGAAGGATCCGAGTAGATCCCAGAAGCACTGTTTTCTGTAAGTGCTGCAGGTTGTGATGACCTGGAATAATGTCCAGCCACCGTGCAATACCTGCATGCACTGTGCCCAAAGCTCCCAAGACCACCGGAATCACCAGTGTTTGACAATGCCACATGCGGCTTATCTCCACTCACAAGTCGCTGTACTTCGCCAACTTCTCAGCATGTTTCTTGCCAATGTTGCCATCAGCAGGACAGCTGATATCAATAAGAAGATAAGTGTTTGTTTTCCTATTTCTGAGACAGATGTCTGGACGATTGGCTTTGATCTTCTTGGCAGTGGGGATGGTGGTATCCCACATCATAGTAATGTCATTTGTCTCCACAAGCCTATCAGGATGATGCCGGTACCATCTGCTCTCCACTGGAACCCCAAAATGGCGACAAACATCCCAGTGAATGATGGAGGCCACCTGATTGTAGTCCGTCGGTGCCAAAGCACTACAGCCTGCCCCAATGTGGTCGACTTTCTCCAGGCCTACACTGCACATGCGGCAAGTAGGACTGACATCACGATGTAGAATCTTGCGCTCATAGTACTGAGTCCGAAGAGCTTGGACAACAACCAGTCCCTCAGTTGCAGCAGGAAGATTCGCTGCCTTTAGCCATCCGTACGTCTCTATTATGTGTCGCTATGCCCCTCCATAATGGGCAAGTGGGGTCTTTACCCCCATCTGGGCGCCCACCAACCCGGCAGGTGAGCCCAGCGGGGTACATGTTTCCGTGTAGTCCATACGGCGATCAATGACTAGCCAATTCGATATAGATTGCAGGCATTACGGTGACCGCGTACTCGATACAGCACGCCTAGTGGATATCAACGACCACCAGGAAAGCACCGGACGTCATCGTCAACGGACCGTTCGCCAGACCACAGAAACTCTTCAACGACTGAAACGAGTCATAGTCTCATGGATAAAGCTAGAGAAACATGAGAAAGAAAGACAGACAAGTTTCACAATTTACTGTCGTCACTGGGGTTTGAACCCCCAAACCATGGAGTGGTAGCCATTGTCGCTAACCACTAAGCCACGGCGGTGACATATTGACATATTATTATGTCTCGGTGCAACCCTTCAGAGGGTGCAGAGGGGTCTTAACCCCCACTGGGCGCCCACCGACCCGGCAGGTAAGCACAGTGAGGTACATGCCTCTGTGCAGTCCACACGGCGATCAGACACAGCTCTTTCAAGCCATAGCTATAGTCACGGAGAGGCCAACTACAATACGGGGAATCCAGAATTCCCGGATCAAGTCCGTATAGTCAACATTGGCACAAACCTCGCCAGACCACAGAAGCTCCCCATACGAGTGAAACAAGTCTCATTCCTTCATAAAAGAACCAACAATGAAAGATAAAGAAGGACAAGTTTCATTATTACTGTACCGGCGTGGATTCGAACCCACGTAGTCAAGATAGAAAGCAACTGTCGCTAACCACTCGGCCACAGCGCCGGTTATTATTATTATTATTATTATTATTATTATTATTATTATTATTATTAGCTAAAAACAACATTAACTCAATTTGCAACAGCTGTCACCTGGGTGTAGGGGTGGTGGAACGCATTCACATAAGTGAGCATAGTTTTCATAGAAACATCTCTAGTGATGACGTCACATGGCGTAAACTATTGTATGTTTACTTTCTTCAAAACTAGCAAAGAACGATTTGAATTTGTTAATTCCTAAACGATTCCCCCGGGGGTAGGGGTGGTGGCGCACGGACGGACGCACGTACACGGACGGACACTCAGAGTGCCCCTTTGACGCATTAGAGAAAACTCGCTCGCTTCGCTCGCTCGCAAAATATAAGGTCACTCACTCACATCTTTCACATCCGGGTAGTCTATGTGTGCAACATGGGCGAGCCGTTGTACACCTTCAAAGACGAATTTCCAGATCCCGATCTAATCTCCAGTGATTACGAGCAGTTTGAAGACACGAAAGTACCCATAGTTATCGACAATGGTAATTGGTTACGTTTCGCTCGTGGAGGTTTGCAATTTTTGTCATCTCGGTTTTTCAGGTTCTTTCCACTGTCGTGCTGGTTGGGCATCAGAGTCCAGCCCGAGATTAATTTTTAGGAATCTCTCTGCAAAGTCTAAAGGGAAGAGGGTACGCTGCTTGGAACGAAAACTTCGTTCTAGCATATGTGCTCTAGACTATCGATTAATGGTTATTGCTGCTTGATGAGTTACTTTGATATGTTTCTTTGGCTACCCAAAACGTTATTGCTTGTACATGTCTGCTTTTAGTTTAGTGTGTGCATTGTCTGTCAGTTTGTTGTTTGTTTGTGTGTTTGTGTATGTTTTTATTTGTTTCCCTGATTGTTTTTATCTTTATGTCTAGGTTCATGTAATACATTTTCTGTTTGTCTCTTGGTTTTCTATTATCTGATTGTGCATGTAGACTAACTTGCTAGAGTGGCAGTGTGTGGTTTGACTAATTCTGTCATCTTATTTGCTGGTATTAAGATGCATTTTTTTCAATATTGTGATTAGTAGCATTTCTTAGGATTTGGAGTTGTCTTCAGTTGGAAATAATATTGGAAATTTGGAAACTGTTCGCTGGGCACTTAGAACTCAGTTTGATCGTAATGTGGTGACACACTTTGAAGCGCAGGTAGGAGCATTGTACTTTCTGCAGTATAATTATGCCCTAGGGTAAATACTAGCAGACGTTATTGCGTTACAGTTGACTAAAAATTAACATAGCTGTATGCCTTTAAGTGGACAAAGGAGGTCATTATATATCTCGCAGTAAAATTGAATTGATAGCCTATCACAAGAGCTAGAGAAACTTTGCTTCAAGAAAGATTGATCAGATGTTTGCATAGTATTAAAGAGGATGGTTGAGTATCAAGATTGTTGCTGTTTTTAGTGTCCTACTGATATGATGTCATATTGGCTAGTGCTGCGTTGTGACTATGCAAATTTCCATTCTAAGACAAATTGTAATTCGTAAACATAGCAGTCGCAGTTAAAAACAGCTGTTACTGACTGTTATTTGAAAGAGTGGCTTATGCGTACTGAATTCAATCTCTATTACACTGTAGTTCTGTGTGCTGATAGTGTCATCGTCAACTGTGCCATTTAAATGTACAATATGTGCCATTTTAATAATAGATATTCTAGACTGTAGAGAATGTCAGGTGTCTGCTTTCGGATCTGGTTTGGGACTCCATGGCATGGTTTGGGATGCCAAGGTTTTGTTATGACTCCGAGGCTTCACCTATCGATTCTTTCACGTATCTGGCACCTTTTCAATATCTGTAACTCATAGGGGGTCGGATAAGCAAGGATACACTGTAATAAATGATGATGTATTTTTAGGAGCTGGTGTTTGACTACATATTTTCTCATTTGGGAATCTACACATCTGGTCATGTTGACCATCCAATTGTCATAACTGAACCAGTCTGCAACCCAAATTACTGCAGGAATTGTAAGACAGTGCTTGTAGTAACAGTAAATGGTATGAGTTACTACAGTAATTACAATTATTGAGAAAATGTGTATGGACAGGCATGTCAGGGCAGTTATTAGTGTAAATGTAATTAAGCATAGCATAAGTTTTGTATTTTGTTGCACCATCTTCATTTTTTGAAATGGCACATACTTGGGAAGGTTTAAGCCATCACATTCTAGGCAGCCCTTTTTGCGCTCACCACTATCACAACATTTGACTTCCTGTTTTGAAGTCCAACTGTATTTCCAACTATATTTCTACAGTTGGATACTGCATTTGTGTAGTAGTTTTCAACTTATATAACATGTTCATGATTTTTGTGATTTCTTAGATCTGTAACATGAGTGTCATACCTGTATTCTTGCTTTCAATTAATTAAGTATTAAAACAGGAACTATGTCATTGAACAATTGCATATTCAACAGTTGCAGCACCTTGCATTGACTACTTGTGCAAACAGTTCAGCTTGTGCATTGTGCTTAATGTTGTATTTGAATCTTTTGTTGTTCACTTCTTAAAAAGGGATTAAAGTTAGAGTTTAAGCTGTAATTTTTAACTCTTTAAGTCAATTAATAGGTGCAGTTTTTATTTTGAATTTTAAATACTGTTAGTATTTTGGGTAATTTATAGCTTTTTGTAGTGATGTCTGAATTGCTGTTTGAATGTTATCATGTACCAAGTGTGGCTTATGGAATTGATGGTCTGTTTAGTCTCTACTATAATCAGTCGCAGTCAAGTGAGTCAATTTACAAGAAAAATAGTGACTGTTTGGCGAAGCACATTATCTATAGGAAATGCATTAGTAATTAATTCAGGATTTCAATCCACTCACATTTTACCTGTGCTGAATGGAAAACTCTATGCAAGTCAGGCAAAACGGTAAGGAGATGGTTGATTTTACCACATTGATATTATAGTTGGCATTGAGTAAATGCATAGATAGCCATGTCCTACATTCACAAAGTTTTATGTAGTCTTTCGAGTTAAAGGAGCACACTCACGATAGCACATGCATGCACACACATTCCATTGCATTGTAATGATGTGTTTAATTTAAACACTCAGTAACCACGAAGTCTTATACGCTCTAATTCGCACTGAAGGCAAAGCTGACTGAAAGTCTTTCTATAGCCTAAATAGGAAGGATCAAGACGTTGCAGTAAAAGGTTGCGTTAGACCATAGGTGCATTTCTTTACCTCCTCTGGCTCTTCTGGAAGAGTCTTCTAAGAAGACCCACAAGAAAACAGCAAAGCCAAAGGTGTCAGAAGAGGTGTTTTCATTGAAACACGCAAAAGAGGTTGGAAGAGATCGCACTTGCGCAGTATTTAAAGTTGCTATACTGGATATATTGATGAAAGTTCAGCGAAATGCTTGTTACTTGACTGTGCACTACAAGCAGACTCTCAATAGTGATCATCTGTCGTCTATCCGGACATGGGGTGCCCGGGCTGTCACTCTACAATAGACATCCATTCCCTTCTCTGCTGCTACTTTTCCACCCTACTGGACCACTAGTGAGTGTCTCCACAACAGCATTGATATCTGCCATCAATTAACTGCGCATGCGGGAGCTTTTCTCTGCTGCCTTTCCAAGTTTCAGTCAGAAGAGCAGAAGAGGTCTTGTGACCTCTTCTGCCCTCTTCCGAAGAGAGTAAACAAACACTTCAATTCTTTCGACTTCTTTCAGAAGAGTCAAGAGGTAAAGAAACACACCACATGTCTAGTAGATAGGCCTTATTGATATGGGTCTTGGAATGTTTCATCTAAAATTTTAATTATGCTAAATTGATGTTGCTACACTGCAGTTTTGGTAAAATTTGACAAGAGCATTTTAACACTGAGCCAGATCAGGGTTCCTTACTCTTTGCATGTGACCCAGAAAGCACACGTCTCTACTCTAGCCACAGCTTCTCTGAGTAAGCAAGCGCACTCAGTTTACAGTGAGCACTGAAAATTTGCATTGTTTAGTTAAAGCTTACACTGCTGCCGTCTCTGTCAATCGGCAGCCTTGTAGTAGTTTCATTCTTTGACTTTTGTGCACATGCACAACCTATGAGCAGCACAAAATAGGAAGTTCTTACAGGTGAAATTGATTATCTTGCCAGAGCACTGAAATGTATGTGACGTGCTATAGCTATGACACAAGAGCTACCCAACTTGAGTGCGCATGTGCAAGTGTAGGCATGGCCCTCTGAAGTAGCAGTAGTTTTAATTGTAATTGGTCATATAGTTAGTGATTGCATGTAAGAGGTTCTATCTTTCTAACTTCTTTAGATTAGTTCACTAATAACTTGCATGTTTGTTTTCTCTTGATTTTGGTTCTTGTTTTGTCAAACCGCACATTGGGAATTTTACAAATGATTGTGTCCTACTAGTACATTACTTAATATCTGGGTTGCTCTTAATTAATGGCGTGAAGTCATTCTGTTGTTGTAATTAGGATTAATGTGGGTGGAAATCATGTTATCAGCTTTATGCAACGGTTATTGCAGCTAAAGCACCCAGCTCATTTGCAGGCTGTGACTCTTAGCAGAGCCCAAGAGCTAGTCCATGACTTCACATACATGGCTGTTGATTTTATGGCTGAGCTGAATGAATGGAAAGGTGGAGCTGTGCCAGATGGCAAGCTTATCAAGATTCAATTGCCTTATACTGAAGTGAGCTTGCATGTATTAGTTGCTGTCTCAGTTTGATTAAAGAATCTAACATAGTAGTTTCAGCAAGTTTATTTTTCAATAGACTGCCTAATTATTTTTTAATTAATGATTCTGCTATGTTTATCTTGATTAAGTTGTATATGGGAAGTTGTTAGGTTTCCCTGTTGCTTGTCTGAAGCTTGATTAGTTGGTAAGGCTAAATTAGTTAACAATTATACCTGGTTTGTTTTGGTCAGCGCACTAATCAGACAGACTGAGGCAGTCAAGAAATAACTATTGTGTAATAACTTGTTTCAAAGAAATGATTAGTGTGTTTCCTACAATACATTTTTGCATCCATGTCTTCTAGTTGTGGATCAGTGTTCGAAAAGTTTTTTGCAAGTTAAGTAGGCCATCTTTTCCTACAGTGTGCATGTCAGGACTACGTTACATACTGTATTATAGACTATGTAATTTGTATGTGGATGACTAGGTTCGTCTGAGTGTCACAAGGGTAAATTGTAGTGGATGTCATGTGGTTCATTTCAGAAGGATAAGGAGAGGATATATTTCAAAATTATCGACAATTTCACAACCATACAAAGTGCACACTTTTCTGAAGCCCCCACCCTAAAGCATATGCATTATTGTGATGCATAATTCAAAAGCTTGACCATGGTTCCATCTATTAGATGGTTGACGTGTGGTCTTCAATGCTTTCGCATTGATACATGTAGTTCTTCTTCCATTCTAATTGACCCTCTCAAATGATGTCAACATGAAGTTTCCGGTTTTCAAGTGGACAAAGATGAAACATTGAGATAGTGATGGTAGAGACAGCTGGGCTCTTAATGGACGGCTGATGTTTTAGAACAACTACCTCTGAAACGTGTTTAGCAAAAGGTGTTTAGGTTTACAGTTAAACAGATTTAGTGCTAGTGGAGACACGATTATTCGTAAACATGTTTAGATTTAAACAGGTTGTAAACATGTCTAAGCCCTGGTGGAGACGCACCCTAACACAGGAACAATGCATGATGCAATTCCGGTCATGGAAAGCAGAGAAAAACCCGAGCCAATAGGTACCGATCAACGTTTTATAAAGCGTACAGACCATAACCTCGTCTCCCTAGCATGTGATTTGTACACTTGTGAATTGTCAATAATTTTGAACGACCCTTCTGGTCAATGTATTTCAACCATATTTTAAAAATTATCGAAAGCAATGAAGCAGTCAGTACTCAAGTTGGGAATTGCCTAAGAATCTTTGAAGGGTGGCACTTGTGTGTGTTCACTCTTGTCCATGGAAATAATATTGTTACATGGCACACTGGATTTAGATGGGTAGTTGACAAATCCAGATACAATCTAGTGTTTTCTTATGACTGAGACAGGTGGGCTACTGCTTATGCAGGTGTAGTTTTATGCAACTATAGTAGATCTCACACACTGGCACATGTAACAGTTTACCAGCATGTGAAGAAAGGAACTATTGAGTTGTTTACTTCTGCATATTATGCAGGAAGTGGAGAAACCTGAAATTCTTTCCAGACTACTATAGGATTTATCTTTTACACACACACACACACACACACACACACACACACACACACACACACACACACACACACACACACACACACACACACACACACACACACACAACCTTTCACTGCATTCTTTCCAATAAAGAACAATGCAGACCAAAGTTACTACAGACTATGTTGGGAGGTGGAAATTCTCTGACAGGAAAAACGCATGTGGTTGTGGAGGCCTTGTTAAGGAAAGTTTGATGGCAATATTTACATTGGCCAGTTAGGGACTGACCATTTTTCTGCCTTTGGTGGTTTACGACCAGCATGATTTGCAACCATCAAACTGCAATGTATATCAAACTTCGATGTTGTTTGCCTAGTTTTGCTTCACTGTTTCTGCTCATCCTTGCAATTTTTCTCTCTTTTCTTTTTGTGTGATGGTCCAGATTTTATTCCTTCACACATTTTGATGTCGTTTGTATCCTCCAAACCCTCTCAAGTTTGCAATCCCTCAAGTGTCTCAACACTAAATCGTTCCATTGCATTCTCTGGCTTCCAACATGAGCGACTTCCTTGAGGTGGTGCACAAACCAAAAGCTGCTTTGGTAGATGACACTCATCCGTGTGCAAGATGTGACCCAATAGTCGAAGACGCCTCTGGGTCAGCATAGTGGAGATTCTCTGCAGGTGGGTGATCTTTCTGATGGAGGTGTGTCTCTCTTCCCATCCCATAACAAGACACCAAGGATGAAGCAGAAGCATCGCATCACAAAACTCAGTAGATGACATACCTGAGGCTCTAGAATTACAGAGTCTAAGTCGTATGCCTTTCTTCACACTCGTACACACACACACACACACACACACACACACACACACACACTAGTGACAGTTGATAATTTTGTAACCAACATATACTGGAGTTTTAAGAAAATTGACTCACTTACTTGACCAGAAACAAATAATAAAGGCTGATTCGCACTGAGCACGTAATGTAATGTAACTTGTATCATGTCATGTAGTTTTTGGCAACCAGGATTGGTCGATGCAGCGGGTACAAATCGTTTGTACACTGATACCCTACCGTCGTCAAGGGAAATGCGTATACCCTACCATTGCTATGATCAACAGCACAACACAGCTGGTTTCATTAGACTCTGTCTAGTTAGCTACAGAACGGTTACTGACAAACAAGGAAGATTTAATACCCGGTTTACAAGAGCACGCATAGCGAGCCGAGCCACGCCAGCCCATGCCAGCCTAGTATTTCAGCTCGTATTTACACGACACACATGGTAGAAGAAGCCAATGCGTGTCATTAATGTGCATTAGTTACTTGAGATCAGGGGCATAGCGTGGCATGGGCTAGACCAGGCTATAGCCTTCCCGTCATTTGTAGGCGTGGTCATAGAAATTGTGGACTGTAAATAAGTTCAAAAGCTAAATTTCTTGCTCATCTTGGTTGCTCCATAATTGGATAAGATACAGAGTCTCCGTCTCGCTCCACACTAGTTGTACTGAATGAGCATGTACGGCTTGTTTTCCAACATGCTATGTGTTTACACGATGTACTTGACCCGAGCCAGCCCGGACTGGCCTGTGCTGGCTTGGCTATACGATACCGAGCCGAGCTGGCACGGCTTGGCCCTTGTTTACACATACCGTAGAAACCAAGCCAGCACGGGCTGGCCTGCTTACAAGTGGTCGTGTAAACAGGGTATAAGATTTACGTACTCACACAGCTTAAAAGGAACGGTGATTCAAACCAACCAATGACCACGCATGATACAAATAATGATAATAATATGTTTCTATTGCAACACCACAGTAATGCAGTTCCCACTGGGGCAGACTAACACACAACACACAGCTAAGTACAGTACAACACAAGACAAACTACTTCCCTTCAATCCCTAGTACAACATTCCTAAAAATTACTGATCGTATATCCGAAGCTCAGATATCGTTGTTATTCAGCTTTGGGTGAGTGGCAGCTAATTATCTTACTTTTAGCTGCACTCTTCTTGGGGAATAACAACGATATCCTCAATGTGCCCATACGATAACTAGTAAATGCCATCTAGATAGCATTCACATTGAGCTCCTCGGATACAGTGTCCCGTATATGATGTCACGCATGGAAACTTTTGTCACATTTATGCAGAGGAAGCATTCTTACAGCTTTTTAATTCTTGGAGACAAAGAAGAAAAGCACACGGAACGAAAATGTGGATTAGATAGTTTCCAGTGCAGGCAGGCTCTAGGGGAATATCATGCCCTAGTCAATGAAATGAAAATGACTGACCACATCGTACAAACATGGATACTTACGTACAAGGTCAATAAGTCACTCGACTTACAGCAGTAAAATGTGCATGCTCAGGAGAGACACCCATGCACTGCTCCATGATTGGATAATTGCTTACGTCAACCTGGAAAAGTTGAATCCGTCTCAACATCTTACGTTACGGTACGAAAATCAATACAGTAAGTTACGACAACAAAATTTGTCAGTGTGAATGATCTTTCGTAACGTATAGTTGCCTTGCATTACGTTACATAATGTTATGTTACGTGGTCAGTGTGAATCAGCCTTTAAATTGCAAAGGTTAACATTTGTAATATTCTGGTGAGCTGTGGAAATAGATTGTGCATATTATTGATTGTTATAGCTTCCATTAATGGATCCTGAAGAATTGGCACAGAAAGAAGAGAGAGAGCAAGAGCGACGTCAGACACAAGCACAAAGACTCCGAGAAATGACATCTAGGAAACGATTAGAAAAAGTAAATGCAGCTCAAGTTGATTTGGAAAGTTGGTTTTACATGAGCAGGCATGCATTGCTTTTGTGGAAAGCTGAGTGAGCTAGAACAGCAGTTGGAGTATTGGATGTCTGTCCAGGCAATGGAGGACGAGAACCTTGATGAGTTTTATGTGTGACTTACTATTGTTGTTACTGTTGTTATGGTTTTATTGATGTTTTGCTGTGTAGGTTGTACTTGGTCAACTTGAGTTTGAATCTTCAAAAGTGAATTGCTGTGTTGGATGTGAGGTATTAGGAGTATAAAGGTTTCTTTATAGGACTTGCAGAGCGCAATAGATCGGCACAGAGCATCTATTGAAAAGATACAGATGGCAATTGCAGCCAGCGAAGCTCGATATGAGCAAGAGGTAATTCTTTTAGTTTATTTAAATTGAATAGTGTAGCTGCCTGCTGGTGGATATTTTTCTACATTATATTCTGCCTAACTAAATTAAAGGGAACTTCCATGAAAATGCAAGTAAGATTCTAATGATAGTGCGAACTGCCCTGATTCTATTAGGTGTTTTTGTTTATGAATATCTTTGTGGATGGAGAAATTGACCTGCCACCTGGAACATGTCAGCCTAGAGCAGAGTTTTAATTTACTAAGGGATGGTGCTAATTTTTCTCGAAGCAGTTAGTGCTATCGTCAGAACAAACTGTATTTTATGAAAGTTTCTCTATAATCAGTTATTTGCAAACATGCAAGCTTGCTTGTGCGCTTGTCTATGTGACTGATTGTTTTCGTCTTTATCTGTCTGCTGTCTGTCTGTCTGTTGTAAAGGAGAACTCTCACCAAATACCAAAACTTGCTGAAAGAAAGATGCAAGTCCTAGTATCTTCCTACAGGAAGCTTACGGTTCAGCGAGCCACAGAAGCAGAGAATGGGCCACGAGTTATTCAGAAGATGCCCCGTATTAACTTACTCTCTGTCCTCATTTGGAAGTAAATACTTTAGGTTGAACCGTACCAAGTGCTCCTAATGCACCCAAAATGCAGCGAGACACGATCTATAAACTAACCTAAGGAGGGTCTCCTTTTGAGGCTCTACTGTTGTATTGACACAGTTGATAAGTTTGGGGTCCCAGTTTGCTTTAGTCAATAAATCACAACTTACCACCATATGTTTCACAATCCTTATCTTCAAAAGTGCACAGGTAATGGTCTTCCTTGCTGACCAGTAATCAGAGTTTACTTATATGGGCACTAAGCACGCCAACACAGGTAATTTCAATGCTTATTAGATGTCTGCAGTAAACAGTTGCAAGGGGTTGTGTCATGAATTGACAACTTTCATCTGAGAGATTGTTGATTTTGGTGAGAGTTCTCCTATAATACTTATCTTTTCAAAAATGAGACTAATTGCACTAGCAAGTAAAGGCAAGCACAGGTCTTAACTGCTAAATACTACCCTAAGTGAATTTAGAAAGGATGTAAAATATTCCTGTTCAGTACTGCAGTTTATATTTCACATAGATGGTGCTACTTGATTGTCTGCTTGTCTGCTGGTCTGTCTGTTTGTCTGTCTTTCTGCCTGTCTGTTCAAGCTTTTACATCCTAGGGTTACATTTCAAGAATGCTGCTAGCTTCCCTTGAGCATGGAAGAAAAGCCTTAGAGGGTAACTAATGCAAATCAAAATTCTTTATGTTGGAGATTGATAGTCCTAGGTGCATACATGACAGGAAAATAGTTTTAGATTTTTAAGTTAAGTCTTCGCTGAGAAATAGCAGGTCAAAGTTGCTTCCGGTTCTTCAAGTTCCAGAATGGGTGTGGTGTACACGTCACAGAGGGGAGACGCGTGTGCTTCTGTATAGTCAGCGGCCTGTAAATATGACTACATGTTCATATCCAAGGCAACACTGTTAAGGTAGAGGTGACGGCAGCGACAGTTATTCTTTGAAGAGCCCTCTGGAGGTTTTTACGTGATGATAACATTCCGTCATCGCATGAATCACAGGATGAAGAAGATCAGCTGGGAACCATTAGATCATACAGGTTCAAGCTCAGCGACAGTGTTTCTGAAGCATTGAGATTGCCTGCTGTCTTGGAAGCGGACGAGGAAGAGGACAGGCAACCCGATAGCCTGTTACCATCGCAAGTAGAAGTAGAAGAGCAAACGTAATCGATGCACATCCGGCTAAGTAAACAACCATTACAGGTGTAGCTGCAGTCATTGTGAGATGATGGATAGTACTTGTGTGGGCACTAGTGCG
The DNA here is from genome assembly GCF_963422355.1 of Corticium candelabrum. Classification (NCBI taxonomy): domain Eukaryota; kingdom Metazoa; phylum Porifera; class Homoscleromorpha; order Homosclerophorida; family Plakinidae; genus Corticium; species Corticium candelabrum. Next base: position 4,234,637 of record NC_085095.1, read on the forward strand.
TGTGCTGTTAAAACGTATTTGAGGTTGTCTCAGATAATGATGCGATAATATTGTCGAATACTAGTGACAATAATGGCACAGTGTATTGGTGATCGAGTTCATGCAAGATTTGGCTATTGCCGTGAGAAAAAGAACAAAATGAGTTGACGCTTGTGTGTTGAATTCACGTTGGCACAAGGTTTGAGTTCACTGTACAGTATACTGTTGTAATGCATACGACTGCATTCACTACAGATGACGATCAAGCACCTAGACACAAGTCTGAAGTCATCAAGAGTCTGACCTCTCCTAGCCATTTGCAGTAGTTTTAGTCTTGCACAAGATTCTTCCTTACCCTCATTTTTCCCACTTCTCAAATCTGCGGCTCTCCTTTTCTTTTGCGATGGTTCTGGAGTGCTGTGATCTTGAAGTGTGGAGGCATGGTAGATGGCAAATGGTGTCCTCACAATTTCACTCTTCTACAACCCAGACCAAGCTCTTGAATAGACCTGGCTGTACGTATCTTGAATCAATCAGGCTAATAGTGGCTACTACAGACTCCAGTCCACTCAGTAGGACGCGCTGTACTAGTACAGTAGTAGTCACCCGGACAACACAAACATCTCTGCAATTGTCCTCCTTATTTGTGATTCCCAGTCTTTTCTTAGCTTGGGGATCTTCGGAAATTGAAACACACTTGCATATGACTTGCGCGAATTGGTGCATCCTGCAGCCACGCAACACCGAACCATTCTTTCTCCACAGATTTCTTTTGTTACAGTACACAGTAGCGTGGAGTCTCCCCTCTGTGACATGTACACTACACCACGCTTGTTACCGGAACTTGAAGAACCGGAAGCATCTTTGACCTGCTATATCTCAGCGAAGACTAACTTAAAATCTAAAACTATTTTTCCTGTCATGTATGCAACTAGAGGTATCAATTTTCAACATGAAAAATTTGGTTTTTGCATTGCAGTTACCCTTTAAAATCAGCAAAAATCATACCACAAGTTTCTGGATTTCGGCTGGGAGGAACTACTTCAATAGGAAGAGGCCACAGCGTACCTCTAGAAACAAAAAAGAATGTCATTGATATGAGAAGGCAGGTAGCCTCCAGACTAGTGAAGTGTGGAGATTTGTCAAGAGCAGCATGAGTCTTATTAGCCTGGGCCTTGCCTCAATAGAAGGTGACACAGTACGGAGTAGATAAATTTGCCAGCAAACACACTAGGAAATTACAAGAGATAAAAGTAAGTCATTCTACACCATTTCCAGATCAAATTCGTTCATAGTCACTTCAAATTGTACTTTGTCAGTTCAAATTCATACATTGTTAGTTCAAGTTCATACTTTGTCATTTCAAATTGGCATTGTGTAAACTGAGCAAATACACTGCATTACACTCACAAATGATATTCTAGCGTTACAGCACACTATCAAACACAACACCACGTTAATTAAGTCATCTCATGTCAATTTCTAAGAGGATCATGCACCTCTGGCCATATTACATAACGGTTGTACTGCCATGCAGTGCCGTAGACTAAAACAACCAACAGTGGATCTAAAGATGCAACTGCTTCTTGAGCAATTTCTTTCAGAATTTGGCATTTATGTGCTGCCTGCATGCGTTGTGCCCCTTGGTGTGTTGTGCAGTGTTGTGCCTGGTGGTATGAAGAAAGTCTGTCTTCTTTATACTGCCGTCACAAATAGGCTAGTTTAGTAAACTACCCAGGAGTTTGCTAAATAGCTTTGCGCACGTCCAAAATACCAACCAAACTAAGAGCAGAGCAATGACATGAATCTGCACCATAAGTAGCATGACAGCAAATTTGAAATAACTATGAATCTAATTTGACATCATGCCAATTTGAAATAACAAAGGATGAACTTGAACTGACAGCATATGAATTTGAACTGACAAATTGCAATTTGAATTTGAATTGACATAACGTGAATTTGAAGTGACTATAGAAATGGTGTAGAACAAATTAGCCTGTCCAAAAACATCTTGTTAATGCAGTGAGAAATTAACCACGAGGATCAGCAGCAAGTCCTTCATGTTGGAGATATAAACATTTTGAGGCCCTAATCCAATCTCTACAGATTCTCTGCTTCTGATTGGCTCACTTAATTCACAGAGCTCAGTGCTTGACTCCATTTGCAAACCTTTGTGATGGTCAAGGCTTATTCAGGGCTTATTGCTCTACCGAAGAAAAGTGGGGATGTATGACCAGTGGCAGTTAATTGGTTAAACATGATTATTGTTACAGACTACACGAAGTATGCCTGTCAGTAGCTTTCTGTCTGTGTATTTGTTCATCTGTCTGACTTTTTTCTTGTTTGCGTGTCTGTTTGTTTGTTGGTCTGTCTCTCTTTTCTGTTTGCTTGTTGTTGTCTGTTTGTTAGCTTGACTCCTTAGTTGTATTCTTACTTAGACCGTCTATACACTGTGTTGTTGTTTATCGGATTGGTTGGGTGTTGTCAGAATGAAGAACCAACGACAAAAAGATTGAAAGACGATACTTCAGATGAGGTATAACTGTTGAATAGGCATATAATTTGTGATTGTAGATCTCATCTGTAGCCAGGTCCTGTAAGTGAGCAATGGCTAAAGAGCATTCGTGCAAGAAGACAAGTAATGTTTAACTTAAGTTAGCAATTTAAAATGCTGTTGAAGGTCCCATGTTGGCAACAGAGTTTGATAGAATCAAGACAACAACGCCAGCAGAGGAGACAGCAGCTGGCTAATCGAAGAAGTCATGCTTCAAAGGAGAGGATGAGACTAATAGCAGAGCTCGCACATGATGATCAAAGTAAGAAGTGATGAATTTGTAGTGTGGTGCAGTACTAGTGCAGTGTTAGGTGTAGTGTAGACATTTTGGAAATTTTGTGTTAACTCGAGGAGTTCAAAAATATGTGGAACTTCATTGTAGCTGCTAGGCTCAAGGGTCCAGCCAGTCTTTCCTCTTCCCCCAATGAGGCAAGAACTGGCTGGAGACATTCACCACTCAACAAACTGCCGACTCTTGCATCATCCAATTGGAGTGCTACACATCAGGTTCAATGTTTGTGCATCCACCATAGGGATGCATGTCACTAGTGGCTCTCTGCGAATGCGATTTCTTGTTGGTTGGAGCAGGTGGTCAATGGCTCAACACATCATATTTTGTTTGCGTGTGACCTATATCTGCAAGTGGTCTTTTCTGCTAGCATGCCATTTCACTTCTCGATCTCTGACTGATTGAGGTAGTTTGGAGATATTTGCACTCTTTCTCAATTGATAAGCTGACATGGGCATTGTTGCCAAGGTGGTTGGTGTTCTTTACTGTTGCTGTGTTAACTTAGTGTCACTTCACAAGAATGACTTCCATGTTGCATGTAGTGCTTATATGTACATGTTTTCTCCTAGTGGGTGCACTTTTGCTGTGGCATGTGTTAGAGGTAGGAGCTCCTACCTTCTAACCTACTTTCTAGAAGGTCCAAAAAACAAGAACAATGCTATCTATTGAGTGTGTACTGCATTGCTGTTGTGGCTGTTGTGTCCATGCTTGTTTAGAACTAGTCCAGAATCAGAAAAAAAACTATTTCTTTTGGTGTTTGACTATTATAAGCCATATGATCGCACATCTTCAAAGAGTAGCAGCACAAGTGATGGAATGTATTCAAAAATTCCTTTCTTAATTAAGTTGTTTCTATATACACTGCGTGAGTTGATTACTGGACATTTACTACAACACGTTTACTAGAAGCATGGTATTTGCACGCAACACACTGTGACTTTCAGACTATGATTTGTGTGAGTTTTTTGTCAACCTTCAGAAATGGATGGCAGTTCTTGTAGGCAAAAGGGAGACAATAAGGAGAACTGGAAGAGTAGATCTGTTGTTGTACAAACTTGGATGGCACATGTCAACATCAAACAAGCCCAAGGTATTCAGTCAAAGCAAAATTACATTAGCAGAGAGCCAATAGCGACATGCACCCATATCGAGGATGCACAACATTAAGCAACACTCTGAATGGAAGATTGGGAGTTGGCAGTTTGTTTGAGTGGCAAATATCTCCAGCTGGTCTTTTGCCTTGACAGGGAAGGCCGGCTGGATGCTTAAGCCTATGTAGCTGCAAGTTTTTCTACAAGTTGTCAATGCGCTGTTTGTTTGTGTCTGTCTGTCTGTCTGTCCATCACATATATTTGAACTTCTATCTATGATACATTTCGCAATGCAGGGTACTATGTACTGTCCAACTACTACAGTATTTCCCGCCCAATTATCCGGTTGGGGCAAGCAATTATCCGACTCAGTCAATCAATTATCCGGTTGGGGCAAGCAATTATTCGCTTCAGACAACCAATTATCCGGTTGGGGCAAGCAATTATCCAACTCAGCCAATCAATTATCCGATTGGGGCAACAAATTATCCGATGTCGCTCTGGCAAGCTGTACACTTTGCGAATGAAACTCTCACCTTGCATCGCTGGTCAGTTGTTCAGTGCTTTGGGTCTCATTCAAAACTCTCTCTGATGCAAATTGATAGCATCGTGGGAAACGCTATGACAATTAAGCTATTACACATGTGAATGTGAGGATCCAGCTGCAGCGTGCCATAACTGAACAGCTCTGCTGTCTTTCTTTTCACATCAGTCTCGTTGACTTGAGAGAAAGACCACTGCACCACCGACACTCTCAGCTTCGCGCCCTCATCCAATTCTGAGTGAAACAAATTCACAATCGCCTAGCGATCGACCTGGAGAGTTTAGAGCTACCTAGAATGTAGACGTAACATGTACTTTACCAACGTGTGTTTGAGTAGCGTGGTTGTTAATTCTGCTGAGTTCTACAGTACATATTCTCTCTAATTTTGCTTGCATGTTCAACTTTACGGTGAGTACATGTTAGCTAGAAAGCGCGTTGAGGCCTGTGCGTTAGAACACAAATCTAGCAGAAGTTACCATCTTGCTGTGACAAGAGTCTGACCCTCGCTGCAACGACTGCAACTGCGCCATGTCTCTGTGTGGTCATCCGCGCTGGTGGGCGATAATTAATTACCAGACAATTACTGATGGTTTTTCCTCCGCGATTAATTAATAGCAAAAACAAGAATTACCCTGTTTACTGGTGCAGCAGTATGGCGACAACATCCGTCAGTACGCGCTATTATTCCCCTAACCAGCTGTTCCATATATCTACACTGCTCATAATTAAAACCATGAGTCGGATAATTGGTTGCCTCAACCGGATAATTGGGCGGGAAATACTGTAGTAGTGTTCATCGACTAAAACTAAGACAAAATTGAAACTCGTATAAAACAAAAAAAGGACTACACTTAAAGACTACAGTGTACAAGCAAAGCCTCCAGTACCAGCTAGTGGCTGAAGAACTGTCTGTCTGTCTGTCTGTCTGTCAAATCACATTTATTTGAATATTTATCTATCATACATTTCCGCAATGCAAATAACTGTGTGTGTGTGTGTGTGTGTGTGTGTGTGTGTGTGTGTGTGTGTGTGTGTGTGTGTGTGTGTGTGTGTGTGTGTGTGTGTGTGTGTGTGTGTGTGTGTGTGTGTGTGTGTGTGTGTAAATGTTTGTATACTACTAGTAAACTATATTCAAAACAAAACTTGAAGGAACTAATAACTCTAATAACTCCTAAAGCAGCTATTTACTACATGCAAAGCCCTAGTGTCAGCTAGTGGCTAAAGTACTGAGTAGCATAAAAGTCACTTCTGTTGTCTCCAGTCAGTGAAGATGACTTCTTGGAGATGACATTGGCGTTGCACTTTTGGAGTTGGATTGAAAAGCGTTTGCTCCAGAAGTCAATAAATTCCGTTGGATTTAGTCTCCCTACTTCATCTCATGACATCTTTGCTGTCTTTATTAAGAATTTCCATGCATCAATTCCCCATGCTCCAAAATGTTCCATTACTAATGAAATTGTACGGACGATTGAACCTCCTGGTAATTGCTGTTTGCCGTATTTTGCTCTCCCTGTCTGCTCTCCTCTCTGTAGCAGCACATGTCTGTCTCTCATTTTGTCTGTCTGTCAATACATATATTCTCCATTTAAATCAAGCATGAACATCATGAGCAACTAACAGAGTAATGTTGACATCAGCATTAATACAACAGGACCATTACATACTGAGGCTTTCACAATTACACTTAGTACACTACATTTTGGCGATATAATCTGGCTATGCTTAATAAGTTTGCCTGAGATGACTTTCGCATTACATCGTTGTAGTATCACTGATATGATTGACTGCCACTTGGTCTTGACGTCGATCTCATTTTGTCTTCCTGCATCATTCCTTGCACTCTTTGGTAGCTTGTTGAAGTACTTTTACTGCTTGTTTGCCCCAACAACCCTAATGTTCAAAAACGAGAGGAATGACCAAAGGGCAGAATCCTTCTGGCAGCAGCTCAGAGTTATACTTGGCCTCTTTCTTCTTCTCTCGTTTCATTGCTGCTACCCCTTATTCTCTGGAAGCTGCCTTCACTCAGTCCAAACACCATGGATGAGCCAACGACACGTCTAATTCAATGTCTGCACCTCACTCTGGGTCAAAGACGAGGATGTCCGACCTCTTGTTACTGTTGACATACCTGTATTGTGACTCTAGTTTGTGCATCTAGTTGAGTTGAGACAGTCAGTCTGTCTGTCTATCTGTCTGTCTGTCTGTCTGTCTGTCTGCTGAGGGATGTGAGATGAAAAAGAAATGCAAATACAAAGCCCTGTCAGTTCAGCATCTAATTTAGTTCCCTTGGTCTTTGAGCACTCTGGGTTCTGGGGTCAGGAGGCTGATAAATTCCTGAACACACTCTCAAAGAAATCAAAAGATTCAGAGCCAGTCCTCTCCTCACGTGCTCCACATATTTTAGCACGTGATTTTTGTTCCACTTTTTGTTGATAGTTGATTTTGGTGAGAGTTCCCCTTTAAATGGCATAGATAAACCCAATCTCAAGCAAGCTGCCAAACATTGTGAGAAACTAGTGCGAGCTTACTTGAGCTGGGTATAACATTTAGCCATGCTCCTGCTCCCTTGCCCTTTATAGATCTTAGCCTTGCTCTGTCTGTCTATCTGTCTGTCTGTCTATCTGTCTGTCTGTCTATCTGTCTGTCAAATTTTCATATATTTTTATACATGTCTGTCTGTCTGTCTATCTGTCTGTCTGTCTATCTGTCTGTTTGCCTAGTTTAGTGTAGCCAGACCCTTCCCACCTACATCCTGCTGGCGAGAATGGGTCTGGGGAAGTGCTTTGTATAGGTTTGTTCTGCTACCATCATTATCCCACTGCATTCCAGTGGGGTAAAGAGGTGTTTAAATAGTCTTTGGTGAGCTATCAAAATTCATAATGAACACGGCAACACACATGTGTAGCAGATGTTGTATCATGACGTCGTAGTTGTTTTAGCATTCTGATAACAACAGCATCTGCGGCAGCAATACTCACAGTTTGCACTCTACATTTGTCTGAGCAACAGACGAACAGGTACAGCTGAAAAACCACCGTTAGTTGGAACGAGCTGCTCAGCAGTTAATTGCATGGATGCGTGCATGCTTATTGTTGTCGTCGTTCCAACTGCACTCACCTCACTAACGATGGTTTTTCAGCTACGCCTGCTCATCCGTTGCTCAGACAAACATAGAGCACAAACTGCAAGTCTCGATGTTGCAGGTGTATTGTTATCGGAATGCTAAAAGATTTACGACGCCACAATATGACTCTGCTACACGCACGTTGTCGTCTTCATTATGAATTTTGATAGCACAGCAAAGACTGTTTTGAGTTAGTGTTAAAAGTTGCAGCTGCCTCATGGAATGCTGGTTTAAGCTGGGTTGCAAACCATACTTGCGAAGGTTGGTTTGCGGCTAGTGGAGTCTGGTTTGCAGCAATCAAACGTTCCTTTTGCAGCTTTTCGTAGTATCGTAGTAATGACTCAGAGCAGCGAAGCGATATGTCTAACAAGAAAATCATGGTGTTGCTGTTGTGGTTGCTACAAGAGGGGAGGGCATCATCAGCAAGAATCTTGCGCGTTCAAGATGACAGATGACGTCTTCATCGCTATGGTAATGTTATAGTAGCATACCGAACTGTTGTTTCGTCCCTAGTGCTCAGTATGCTGTCGCTGTTGGCCTTTAAGTGGTCAGTACCTTGCAGAGTTTGGATGAAATCAAGGTCTAAAGAGTGGTGACTCGAAGCTGCCTGTAATCAGTTCTCAGCTCAAGAGTGAAAAGCAAACTTTAGTCTTTCCAGAGCCACCTTTGTCAATTTGTGCAACGAATTAGGGTCGTACATCTCATGAAGAAACACTACATTTAGAGAGGCTATTTTGGTTATGAAAAGAATTGCAGTTTGTCTGTGGAGACTTACTGGAAATTCAGAGTATAGAACTATTTCTCACTTATTAGGGATAGGCCACTCTACTGCATGCACAATCACTAATGATGTCTGTGAAGCTTTTGTCTGTCATTTCCTCAACTGGTACATTAGAATGCCAACTGATGATCGTCTTAAGAGTCATTGCAAGATTTGAAAGTCGGTAGGGATTTCCCCAAGTTGGTGCAGCTATTGATGGCACACACATACCTATAAAAGCTCCTGTCATTTACACTGATGAATACTATAATTGAAAATGCTTTTATTCAATTGTATTGCAAGTTGTCGTGGACTCTTCTTCTATTCACAGATATTTATGTTGGGTAGTCAGGAAGAGTACACGACGCTAGAGCGTTTGCAAACAGCACATTGTATGAGAGAGCACAAGTCTTGGGATCTACATTTCCAGATGGAAGGTCTAACAATATCAATGGCATTATGGTACCTGTTGTCCTGTTTGGTGATTCTGCTTATCCCCTTCTACCCTGGCTCATTAAACCTTTTCCTGATACTGGAGACAGAGATAGACAGGTGTTTAATCATAAACTAAGCAGCACTAGAATTGAGAGCTTTCGGTTTGCTTAAAGTGTGGTTTTGAATACTAAATGGCAACAGGATACACAAGTAAAGAACATTTGTAATGTGTTAGCAGCATGGAAATGTATCGGCAATGTTTTCTTCTCCTATACTGTTCATTTGTTCTTTTATCTTTTTATACTTTTTCTCAAGCAGTCTTACTCTCTCCATGCAGTGCTCAGCTGTTCTTGAAAGCCACTTTCACTAATTTTTCATATTTTTCCCAAACAGGTTTTTTATTCTGGGTCTTCTTAGCAACTGATAGGTCTCACCATCAGCCCATATCTCCAGCAGAACCTTTGTATCTTGTTCCGTAAAAGGAGGAGACTTTTGCATGATCCTTTGCTTTCTTTGTTTTTGCCGCCAAACCAGTGCAGTTGGGCCCAAAGAGCCTATAACCTGACAAACAGAAGGACTGTCTACTGCTCTACTACTAGTAGCATGTGGCCAAGTAAGAAGACAAAACAGAGGCTGGCCAGTTGTCTGGTTAGTGCAACTACACTAGTGGCTGCTGTATGTGCAGAACTGCTGGATCCACTCGGTAAAGTCGATGGCAGACCTGATGGCCTCCACAAAAATAAGTTGGCCAAGATTGGTGCTACCGTTTGCATAAGTGGCTTGGGCATCAGGATACTCCACTGTGGAGGTGGGGAGCACTGACCAAGTGGCGCCAAGCCTATGGAAACTAGTAGTATAGGTTGTTAGCGCATAGCTAGACATTGGTGCTAAACCAGAGACTCAAACCCAGTGCAATGTGAACACAGGTTTGTACACCATTGTTAGTTTACGCTAATAGATCTATTCGTGTTATGCAAATACAACAGACCAAACCATAATGTGAACACAACTAATGATGGTGGCAGAACAAACCTATACAAAGCACTTCCTCAGATCCTTTCTCGTTGGCAGGATGTAGGCAGGAAGGGTTTGGCTACGCGAGACTATACTTGTCTGTCTGTCTGTCTGTCTGCCTTCTTGCCTGCCTGCGTGCCAATGGCATTTCGCTATTGATTATTTCTAGTACATCAACTTGAAGCTGATACCTTATTACTATACATCTGAATTACTAAGTGTGAAGGTGAGCGTATCCTAAGCTGCTACGACTGAAACGTGAATGTCAGTAAATTCTATGGTGTATCAGTTGCTTTCATCTACATCACTTCCAATTTCTGCCACTATATTCTTATCTTCTTTGATGACTGCATTGCACTTTTGCAGTATAGCCTGCCTCTTCCCTGCCTGCCTGCCTGCCTTGAATGCTTTCTTAATTTATTACATACAAGTCAAAACGTTTTATGTAATAACACGTCAGCTAACATCTTTAACTTAATCAAAATAAAGAATCTACTTGTTTTCTTCTTTGTCTGCCTGCTTGACTGCTCTTGTCAATTGCACCTGTGCCACCCTTGTGCCATTTCATCCGACTGCACAATCGCTCATGCACCCATCTCATCGCTAGTTTGTCACTTACCTGCTTGATCATTCGTCTAATCGTTTAATCATCTGCTTACCTGCTTGATCAATTACTAGCTGATTGCTGTCCTGTCACCTACCTGCTTATTTGTTATTTTGTCTGTATTCTGTCAAGGTATATTTGAACATCAACATGTTACCAATCAGGGTACAATCATAATATCCAATACAATGAAAACCCTGGAAAGAAGTGGTCTTGCTAGGGAGCAGCGGTGTCAGTGTGCTTCAGTATGTCTCTGTCTGTGTGTCTTTCTGTCACAGTGTTTTGTGGTATTTGTTTTAGACTGCACAACAGGTATGCTTATTGGTGTACTTGCAACATACAAGTGTGCCCTGGGGCAAGATGAACAAACAAACTGTCTATCTGTCCATCTATCTGTCTGAACTGATGAACAGTGTAATATGGACTAATATGGTTGTTACTTTGAGAATTGCCTATTGTATCTCTGAAGTTGAGGATCAGTAAATAGTTTGGCTGCCTGTTGTCTGTCTGTCTGGTTGTTTTTGTCTGTTTTGTACAAAAATCAAAAGGAAATCTGTCACTGTGTGTACTTCCTTGCTAATAAATAGCTATAGGAGCTGTCTCAGGACGAGGTAAAGAAAGGCAGAGACATGACACATTTGGACAGAATGATGATGACTGGCATGTCTACCGTACAATTGTAAGTGTCAACATTAGAGCAGTCTTGCTATTATTGCGAACATTTCTGTATGTGAAGAATAAAGAAGCTGATGACTCTGATGATGAAAAGGAAGAGTCTGAACTGCAACAACTTGAGCAGCTTTTACGTCAGCATGACACTCAATTTACAACGTATGTCTTGTTCTTTATTGTTTGTATTGGTTTTCGTGAGAGCGGCAGTACTTGTTGGTTAGAGTTGAGCCAGAGTTAACCCATCGACCATCGATCGATACTGCTGGTTTTTATCAGCTACATCTTGGAATTGAACGATTCCGGTTAAACCATACTTATAGAATTGCTTTAGAATTCAGGAAGAGTTAGTAAATTTTGCAGGACTCCTGAAGTTGTCTATCAACCATCACTAATTGGCATAGACCAATCAGGCATTACAGAGACAACACAGTTTGTTCTGAAACACTTTACTTCAGAAGAACAGCAGCTTCTAGTGGAGGTTAGATGTTGTAGTGTTTTGTTTTTTGCAGTATCATCAGGTTTTGGAATTTAGAATGTGTTTGTCACTGGAGGAAATTCAATGGCTCTCAACTTTAAAGAACGCCTTGAAACAGAACTCCTGGCGATCAGGCCATTTCTATCAAAATTCAAAGTTACTTTAAGCAGTAAAGAGTTTCTCATAAGCATGTTTCTGTGTGTTATCACCAATCCTGCATGAAAGTTTTGTGTGTTGCATAAAGCTGTTTGGGTGCATCCATAACATGTACCTGTTTGTGATATTTGTAGAAGATCCTGTGTTGGATGCGTGGCTGGGAGCCAGTCGTTGGGCACGTAACGCAGAGAACTTTGTGGCTGCTTTCTTGACGAGATCAGATTATTTAGAGATGGGTGGCGAGTACTTGAAAGAACATTTTGCATCAAATGTCTATGTGGCTACTCCAAAATAGGCTAGATATGCCAGTGATATAGGTTGATTACATTAGTGTGTAGGAGCTACCTAGTAGACACTGGTATATTCATGATGAGATTTTGGTATATCAACATGTTAGAATGTAGCAGTGGAACTGGTTAAATTTCACTGGAAGTTCAGATGTTAGTTGTAATATTTAAACAGTATGGGTAGCAGGTGGTCATCAGTTGACTGTACCGCAACTGTTAAGAGTTGATGAAGTTAACTGAAGGGCAGAAACTATATCTATCAAAATTTAATCTGGTTACACAGCATATTGTAGTTATCTCATATTTGTGGTATTTATGACTAAGACCGTGTTTCCACTAGCTGCACCTTAAACTAGTTTAGCTTAAATGGGTTTAAGAACTAAACCAGTTAGAGAAAGCGCTGTTTCCACTAGGAACTTGCACATCCGGGATGTGCAAAACAAACCGTCTAGGAACGCCTTATTTTGAAGTATTGGGCTGCTTTGTTGCCGAGTCAGAGCAACTGTTGATTTTCACTGATTCAGCATCTGCTAGTAGGAATTTGCATGACGATGACCAAAGACACCGTCTTGTCTCTCTCCGTAGCTACTGATTTCTCTCCCCTTGTTAACGACCCTTACATCTTTTAAGGCACTCCTATCCCAGCAAAATAGTCAATATCATCAAAACGGCATTGTCAGAAGCCATCTAAACAAGCGCGCTACTGTCACGTGACAGTTAAACCTAAACCACTTTGCTAAACCTACTTTGAAGTGGGTTTAGGAAAGCGGTTTAGGTTTAAAATAGAACTGGTTTAGTGCAGGTGGAAACAAGTGAATTCTTAAACCAGTTTAGCTTAAACCACTTGTTAAACCGGTTTAGGCACTAGTGGAAACGCGCCCTAAATGAAATTAAGTAGGCAAAGACATGAAATCAGGCTGTATGACACCTCTCAATTGCTTATATGGTATGGGTCCAGTTTGCTTATGAGCATACAGGCTCTGCATGCAAAGATCGAATGACAACTTTCTTCTTTCTGAATGTTGACTAAATTGTATTATACAAATAACTTTGAATTTGCTGAAGTGTACAACAGACGAATGCTTTAGGGCGACTGTGTTATTGCAAATACTGTTTGTTGGTAGGTGAGGAATATGCACATATGCAGAAGGATAGTAGAGGGCCATCAAGACAAGCTCTTGTATTGTGCAAGACATGAGCAGGATATCCCAACATGTTGATCTGCAGAGCATTGCATTAAATGTTGACAGATAAGCAGAGATACAGCTGTATTTTTAGACTAGTAGTGTACATCCTTTACTTTGTGCCAGTCACTGGTGTTTACTTTATGTCCGGTGCCATTTTGATAGCTGTAAGGTTTATGTTGGTTTGTGTTAATTCTGACCAGACTAACCTGTTTCTCTGACTGCTAAATATATGTAGTGTTAATAGACTTACTGACAAATTCTCTTCCTCTCCCTCCCTCCCTCCCTCCCTCCCTCCCTCTCTCTCTCTCTCTCTCTCTCTCTCTCACACACACACACACACACACACACACACACACACACACACACACACAAATAATTGAAACACACCAATGGATTTTGAATGAACAAACGCTATATGCTATATAAACTACTTTAACACACTATTACGCAGTAAGCCACCACACAGCATATTAATAAACAAATGTGTTTCTTAATTTGTGAAGAACTATATGCTGAGGGAAGTCTAGCTTGTACAATGAAGAATTCTCATCACATGGGAGGAAAGCTAGAAGAATGATGGAAAAGGCCATATGAAGTGATCCAGGCCATGTCAAAGGCATGCTACCAGCTCAATGTGGAATCAGGACAAATCATATATCAAAGCTTTAGCATGGGGCTCTACTAAATCAAGGCATACAGGAGACCCGAAATCATGAACAATCTAGATTCTACTATCTCTGAGATTACCGATAAACAGGATGCTTCTAGACATAAGATCACAGACAAAACAAGATACTACTAGACACATCAATGCTGAACTGAGTTTTGCTGATTCAAGTGCCTTAATTCAGTGAGTGCATACATACATACATAGACTACATACATACATACATACATACATGGACATGCCATACATGGATATGCCCTTTGGAAAGTTCCGAAGATAGCACCCCTGCCTATTTCTAAGTGGGAACCCTGGCACTACTCAGAGTTTTAGGCCACGCTGACGAACCCCTTGATGCATGGTCAAGTCCACTGAGTGATGTTCTGCCAAGCCAGCGGTCTAGTCCACCCCCAGTCAAAGACCAGGTACTCATCTATAGTCTTGAGTCGAGAGAGGCAATTGTGTGTGAATTTCTTGGCCAAGGAAATTACATCTGTACTCGTCCGCGAAGCTACGACCTCATGCAACATTCCAGATGTTTCCATTCTCCAAATGCAACTCTCTAACCAACTGAGCTACAGACGACACACACATACATACATACATACACACATTCATACATGGTTTATTCATCCCGAGGGGCGTGTCTGAGACCCTGCCTATGTACAACTAGTACAGCACAAGACTAAAGGTCACTAAACACAATACTGCTTGTACACAAGTAGGTCTAAGTTCCTCCAACAGTCTGAGTTTCTTCGACACCAGATTGCAATGTGCCAATGGAAATTCTGCACATCTTTCTGAACAGGAAGTTTGATGAAGGCTTGCTGACATTGAGGAACCACAATTTGCAAGGTGTGAAGTTGAGCACTCCACCCAGCTTGTTTACAGGCAGATACCAAATTGCTGTATTATTTTTCTTGTATTCGGATGGGGTGGTAAAGTTCTCTTCAAAAACACACTGTCAATTCCAGAAGACTAATCTCCTTAATTTTCTGGCACCATAGGATGATGTCAGGGCTAAGAGATGAGTTTGAAATAACAGATGGGAGTACATATGGTAAGCCTGGAAGGTCAACAGAGATTACCCAGGATCTTGGTAGCTGTTCATCTAAGAACAGGTAGATCGAAGCATTTAAGCACAGAATTGTGATGACAGGTGTATCTCCCACTCTGTAAAGCTGTCTGGCGGCATCTGTTTTCTAAAGAGTCCTTAAGACTCAGTATAAACCGTTTACATTGCAATTATACACTAATACCATTGTCAAATTAACATAGTTATAACTCCGTCTTTCTGCAAATAGTCTCCAATAACTTTTTTCCATTAAAAATTGTTAATAGGGTTTTTTAAACTCAATGGATTCAATGTGTATCTTTGATTTACGCTGTCTGTTCCGTTACAACTGTAGACCCTAGCCATATAAAAGAAAAAGATGTAGTTTTTCCTCAGCAGCGCTTTGTGCGCCCTTTTGACATTTGCTCTTCTGCTGATGACTGGTGGTCTAGATGTGTTCTAGATCTGGATGGTGATTCTGTTTTTCTGTCTGGTGACAGGTGATTGCGATGTTTTACAATTTTGTTGAAAGTGTCATATGCAGTCTTCCCGTTTCCTCTTCTTCCTTGTCTAATACTTCAATCTCAGATCAGCCTTTAGACTGTTGCTTGTGATATGCTGTGATTTCTCTTGGATTTGATTGTGCACACTGTTTTGTTTCTGGTAACGTGTTTGTTACTGACTTGTCCCTTATGCTTTGGTTGTTTGTTTCTGGTTGTGATTGATAGGTGGTTCCCATTGTTGAGCCTGTCATCTCTTGTAGAGGTTCCAAGGTGTCTTTTGTACTTTCAGGATTCTGTTCTGATTGTTCCGTTTCTGTTGCTGTTTGACTTTACTGTTCTTTCACATTCTCTTCTTCTTTGTTTTCTTGCTGCATTTTGACATCATGGTTTTGTCAAGATCGTGGTCACATGCACTCTCATTACCCTGGTCTTCAGGATTCTTATCATTTTTGTAGTTGACAGTCCTTTATCATATGAGTAGTGCTTCCGTATCTATAAGGCCGTGTTTCCACTAGCTGCACCTTAAACTAGTTTAGCTTAAACCAGTTGTTAAACCGGTTTAGGCGTTAGTGGAAACATGCCCTAACATGTTCTTCCATAACAACATCTTCCATAAATTATGTGCTCTGGGAAATAACCTCTTGGATTCTGTACTTTGTATACGTTCACTCACATTTCCACATGTCGTGCAAAGGAATACGTGCAAAGGAATACGTACGCCTTGTAATTTTTGCAACTTGACCGTTTTCTGCTATTCTCAAGATAATGACATTATCTGTCATTTCAAAGGGTATTTTGACTGAGATAAAAGCTGGTGGATCTTGTAGTGGCATTACTTCCAATCAAACATTATTCACTGTCAGGCCTGTCAGTACCAACCTTTCTTTGGCTTCTTCATTCAGCAAGGTAATCTGCCACATTTCTGCTATTGTCGGACACACGCACATGATACACTCTTCCGGCAGTTACTTAAATAAAGCCTTCACTAAGTCTTCTGCTGTCACGCCTTCAGCAACCAATCTGACTGACAACCATTATTTCTTCTTCTTGATCATGGTTAGTATTTCGATCAATGTAAGCTCGCAATCTACGTAGCCTGTCGGTTAATATACCTTTCTGTCGCTAAAGTTCTCCAAAATGACTTGGAATTCACTCTGTATAGGGAAAATTGGGGGAGCCACTGTACCATAACCTCGTGGCATCCTCCGAGCCTCGCAATACATACATACATACATACATACATACATACATACATACATACATACATACATACATTTTTTGTATCTACGTACATACAAGAGCCCCTAAGGCTCAGGTTCGATACTGCAAAGACTATGCTGCGATGCTACAATGCTACAATGCTATGATGCTATGATGCTACAATGCTATCAGCAGTCACTGTCTACATGTCACTTCTTCTTCTTCTTAGACAGAACTGACACTCTGGAGAGAGAGGCAAGTGTATGTTAGTTCCTTGCCCAAGGGAACTTATGTATGTGGCCCTAAAACTCTGACCTGAAGGTCCCGGATGTTGCCAATCTTCAACTGCACACTCTAACTAATTGAGCCATATACATACATACATACATGCATACATACATACATACACACATACATACATATATACATACATTATATACATACATATATTACATACAGCTAGTACATGAACTATACTAACCATTCATTTTGGCTAGAATAGGTACAAAATTAATTTATGTCCGGGTAAATGCAACTGCAGAAAACGACCACTAGCTTTGATGATTTCTGCAAATCATCTAACAAGATTTTTGATGTCCCAGACAAGAAGTGAACAAAGGTTAAATCTGATGGGTGACAGTGTAGCACTAACTATACAAATTAAGGCCCGATGTAGCTACAAACAAAAAGGGAAAGGTGCAGTCTGAAATGTCACTACAGAAGACGATGCAGCAGTGTAACGGAGTCAAAACTGGAAGCACCGATACTAATTGCAGACAAAGATGACAACACAACTGAAAATCAGTCTACCTTCTGGTAGCTACCACAATTGCAACTCTCTTAGTGATGAAAATGAACTGGTTCAAAAACAACGGTTGACCGACATATTACAGCAGGGGAATCTATATATTGAAAACCCAATTTCCTCATGTGGACGGTTTGTTCTCACCATTGGTAGGTATGACCCCTGTTGGGTTTAACCCAGTAACAAGCAGTGTCATTTAAATCCATTAGCAATGAAAGAAATGCACATCCTCCCCAGCTACAGGTCAAACAGTGTTGACATATTTGATAGCCTATTTGGCCACTTGCCAACCCTTTTACGCAGCTGGTGGATCTGTACAGACTACAGACTACTGGCAGATGATGGCCGAATTTTAACACCATCTTTCATTGGAGGAAATGGTCCAGTACATGTGATAGCTGCTACACGTGGTACCATTTCAACTGTGACGCAAAATTAAAGCAGCAATAAAGAAGCAGACACAAGGGTACTGCCACCCATGCTAAAAGAACAAAAGAAAACTCTTAGTTTTGTCAATTAATTTCAATCATCTGTGTGACTGGATGCACTAATAACAGTTTACATATAGCTTAACGTTTGTGTAGCTTTTCTCATTTGTCTCCTAGCCTGGAATATGTGAAATTTCCAAAAGTTTCATTACAAAAAGTTTTTCTCAACGTTTGCAAAAAACCTGTGACAATTCATCCTTTGGACAGAGTATAGCTATAATACTAAATACATAATATATATATATATATATATATATATATATATATATATAAATATACATTGTATATATATATATATATATATATATATATATATATATATATATATATATATATAAAGTATAACTCACGAATGATTAGTGACAGATTGGACCTCGTGATTGTTGACTATCTACCTAATTATTGCGATATTGCGACTTAGACTCTTTGTGCTTCGTCCCTATAGGGCGGATATGTGTTATCTGTATTATATACAAATATATATATTATATATATAGTATATATTTTGTAATATATTTTATATAACAGGGCCCAAGTCCTAGGCTACAAACCTAACATGTGGGAAGATCCCAGAGATCAATGTCTGGCTGTACAACATAACTACTTTGTAAAAGCACTGTACTTCCATAAAGCCAGAGATAACTTCCCTTAACTTCAACATACCATATATTTATTTACCATATATACTTATTTACGATGGATTATTTCTCTCACGCTCTTATTATTATACTTTCTGCCACTTGTTGTAGGACCTACCAGCTGGCTGGATGTTTGTGTACTGTTTTTGTCAACATGTCAGACATAATTCCTCATACATACAAGCACAACAACATGGTGTTTCAATGGTCTAACCAAAGACAAGAAAGATGGAAAGCAACAGTGTTCTGTTTTAGACTACGTCGGCAAAATGTCAGGTATACATCGATATCACTAGTACAGCAACTAACCTTACAGGAAACTGCTTGTCAATACAGAAATCCACTCATCCTGAGTACATAAGATGCTTCCATCTCATTCCTTGCGAGAAGAACGTCCATCTGACTAGAGAACATGCCAGGATACTTTAGCACCCCTGGATAGCATAGCGTATCCGGTGGAAAAATATAGTATCAGGTAGGATCGTTTTTACAGATATAGTTTGTACTGGTACACTGGCTCAATTAAGGACCTCTAGGCTATAGGCTTATGAGACTAGCAGATCACATCAGTTAGTGTGAGAAATGAAAGATTTACCCAATATGAAAGATTTACCCAATAACAATCTCATAGTAAAGATATTATACTGGTACATGATATGAGATCTTATGTCACTTTCTTTGTTAAGTGAAAAAATGCTAATGCTAGCAGAAGACAGTCTGCTAGATCATCCTTTTTTGTTGACTCCCTGAACATTGCAGACAGATATTCTGATACAAACAGTTTCCTATCAGTTTCCTGCCATGACTTGCCAGTCACTTTATCTCCATTTAGCATGTCCTGTACAAGTCTGGTTGATTCTCTTTTCTTCTCCCTTCCTGTTGGTAAATGAAACAGACCCTGCACCGTCCTGGAACTGATTGACAAAACGGGGTAAACCCGACCAAGATACCCATATAGCATTGCTTCAAGACATCGTAAATTCATCCCTACACCAAGTTTGCTGGGACGATGATACTGAAGTTCCAAGACAATAGCATCAGTGCTCGGTAGGTGGTCCACAAATTCCTCCACCTACCAAATACATTTTACACTAAAATACTGACTGTAATTCTTGTGCATGCCTTGCCAATTGAAAGAGATGAAATGGCTTGTAAGGTTTCATTTTTCCTAGTTCACTCAAATGCCAGTCTTTTATGTGTAAATTTCTATCGATATGCACCCAGGCAAGGTTCTTTATGCCAAGATCAATAGAGATGATGTCCGAGACATTCTATGAACGTTGTACATGTGATCAGCAAACCAGTATACCCCAGACTATGCATAGTCAGATCAATTCCAAACCAAACACACACACACACACACACACACACACACACACACGCGCGCGCGCGCACGCACGCACGCACAACGCACCTCAGCAGGAAACACTCTTCTACAACAGTACACCTTGCACCCAGATACAGCATACAGCTGCCTATATGGGCCGTTTCTAGTCAGCCATCTTTGCATTGCACGTAGGCGTGGGCGGATGCTAGACTTACATAATGGCTCCGCCCACATGTGAGCCGACCAACTGCTTGACTGAAAATGAATCGCGGTGAAGACATGACTTTTGTACCTCTAGACAAGTTTCCTGGCCAACGCCAACATTGCAATCTAGAGACACAAATCTGCAACATTTGTGGACCTAATGTGAGTGAGCATGCCCGGAAACCTTTCATTGACACTAAGACTGACTTGTTGACACCTCGTAATTCTGGCGACAAGGAAGACGGTCGAGTTGTAGTCTCCCTTGTCCACCAAGGAGTGCAGACCGATGCAGCAGTGCAAGAAGTAACCGTACCCGATGGAGTGTTGCAAGACATCGCAGACGATACGCGACATCTCGGGCGTTTCTTGAAGAAACATTGGAAAGTTGCGTTGACGCTGTTTTTCAAGCGCTGTGGTATCCGATTACTGTGGCTTGCTTATTGGTTCTCACGTTTGTGCACGACGTTTTGGATTCTGGAAGCAGCGGCTATGCTGTGCGCGCTTTCAGTCAACGTTGTCGTTCAGTTTGTTATTGGCATGTTCGTACCTGTTGCTAAACAGGACGAGAAAATCAACGAAGATATTGTGTATACGGCCAGCTTCTTTTTTCTTGTTGCTCTACTGTATCCGATTTTGTCTCTTATTCCCTCCGTATTTTCATTGGTATTAGAGGTGTGGGATCATCAAGAGTTGCCATCCACCAGACTCATGTGTGTTTATATTCACCAGAGTTTAGATAAAGCAATGGAGCACAAGAACAGGGAGTTTGACCCTGTTTCGAAGGCAATACGAATTGTCAAGGCTTTTCTGGTGTTCTTTATTCTCATCATTTCTGCAGCGGTTCAGCAGAGCCAATTGCTGGAGTTGTTCTTTACTATTGGTCTTGTCATTGGTATTACTTTATGGTGTGCTTGGATTCTGTTACGACTGGTGATGCAGGGTGTTGCTCTGTGGAGAGGGAACGTTTCATTTCCTACAACTGCTGTGTTTGTTGCCATGCAATACTACAAGAGTCAGACAGCTGGGATTGTTAATTTTGTGCAGAAAGCAGCAGTGAGTCCAAGACGTAAGTTGCACATGTATGTTTTAGGTGTATTCTTCTCGTGTCATTTGGTAATTTCTCTATTTGTAATTGGCTTTGCTCTTCGTGAGCTCAATGCATCAGGTGAAACCACATTTGGTGCAATCTGCCTACTCATACTTGGTCTAGCATACACCTACTACAACATATTCTCATCAAATGACCCACAGTCAACTGTTCTGCCTCAGGAAAAGTATGGTATAAAGCGTTTCAAAAAGAAACTAACGTGTCTTTGTCTTCGTCCTCCAACTCCCAACAGAGTTGCAGACAGCTGTATTGTTGTTGCTATAACTATGATTCTGTTGATAATAATTATGGCAATTGCTGGTGAGTTTGTTCGACAGGCCCAAGAGCCAAAATGTGATGGTTTCAAAGTCACCAATATCTCAGAGCCAAACAGAAATAGGCGAAATGCAGACAGTGGTGACTTGA
Source organism: Corticium candelabrum (assembly GCF_963422355.1). Taxonomy (NCBI): domain Eukaryota; kingdom Metazoa; phylum Porifera; class Homoscleromorpha; order Homosclerophorida; family Plakinidae; genus Corticium; species Corticium candelabrum. Next base: position 4,256,207 of record NC_085095.1, read on the forward strand.
CACTGTATGATATCTGTTCACAAAGATGGTTTGGGCTAACAGCAGTGGATGTGGTACTTTTAGCAGATATCTCATACAAGGAGTACGATACAAAGAGCAGCAGTGGCGAGTGCTCTGTTGAAGCTCACCAATTTATTGCCAAATATTTCCCACAGCCAATATGGGACTGGGAAATTATAGGAGCCCCTGCTCCAGGAGAGCTTGTTGGATTCCTTGTCCTTCATAGCCATAGACTCAATGTGACAGTGATTAGTGTGAGAGGCACTCGATTTTCTCATTTGACAGACCTTATGCAAGATGCTGATCTTTACACAGAAGTAGCTACTCTGCAGTTTTTTTCACTGTTTATCCCAATCACTACCCTATTACCTTTGGAAACAGTGGCAGATATTATCTATTTTTCATCTGTTGTTGAAAGAGTATTTCGAGCTCATCGATCTAGCAGTTACCATACTATACTTAGTGACCATATAAAAAACAAGATGGAAGAGTATGGGAACCGAATAATCATAACTGGTCATTCTCTGGGTGGCAGCTTGGGGAAGATTTCTGGTGCAACACTGAACATCCGAGCAATTTCAATTAATGGTCCAGGGCTGTTGTATTCTCATGAGAAATTTGGATTATTACGGTCAAAAATTGATACAACGGCTGTCAATATTGTTGCCAAGGGTGATCTTGTGTCTGAGATTGACCGATTAGGTGGAACAACATATCGACTTGGATGCTCTTCTGGCAGTCCAATCAGTTGTCATCGTCTGACAGCCGTGGCTTGTGAAATACAAGAGAAATGTCAATTTCATGAGGGTGGCAGATTTATCACTTGTTAGAATTTGTCTTATGATATGAACTAAATGTATTTGTATGACTAAAGGCCTGTCCACACTGGCAACTGGATCGCGATCCAACCGCAACGCTGTCCACACTTGCAACTCCATCGCGATCCGTCCGATCCACATCGCGAGGTCGCGATCCGATCGCGATCGGTTGAATCCAATTAGAAATAGTGGGCGTTACCTTCACGTACGCTACGCGTGTAGTTGGAACATCTAGCACTCCTCACTCGTCTTTGTTCTCGCTCATCTTACGTCGCTGTATCAACGCTTTCTACAAGCAAAGAAACCACACATACACATCGGTTATCAGTCACGTGATAGCGAAATGAGGCGGAGGTATCGTTTTCAAATTGCAGTGTCGACGCTCGCTATCGCGATCCATTCTGGTCTAGTGTGGATAGCAATAACTCGGATCAATGGTACAATACGCATCCCCAGCTAAATGGGGTGCGTATTCTTCTAGCCTCTAATACAAAGCGCACCCTAGCTAAAAGCTATTTACATACCAGCAAACAAAAGTGATACAATATATCCCGTACACGCCTACTTTATGAAACATACACCCTTATCCGGGATAATAAGCAATTCTGCAGATTGTCGCGCCAAATTGCAGGTTGATCAGTAGTCCGTTCAGGTTTATGTGGTAGATCAGCAGTCCGACGAGTTTATGTGGAGGGAGAGGTATGGCAAAACAAGGCAGCAAGCTTTACAAAACAACGTTGCTGACTTAGCAGCGCGATACCCGATACCGCAGTAACCACTGACATTCCTAGCATTGTCTCACTTCTTGACTCAGTAGAGTTAGGTAGAGTTTGTAGTTTAGTTGAACCGTTCCAGCATAGCCTAGCTACTTTGTAATTCTGTAAACTTTGCACAACAAGAAATATTCTCATACTCTAGACTCTGCGTGCGGACAAGAGTGTAATGTTTCATAACGTAGGCGTGTGCAGGATATATTGTATATCACTATTGTTTTTGCTGGTATGTAAAAATGGGTGCGCGTTGTATCATAGAGGCTAGAAGAATACGCACCCCATTTAGCTGGGGGTGCATATTGTACCATTGATCCCAATAACTCTACCCAAAAGGGGAACTCGCACGCAAAAACAAGTTGCTTTTAAGAAATAGCCTTGTCTTCGAGAAGTTCAACGGTATCCTAGTCGCCAGCCAAAGCGACTACATTTCGAATGCTCCCAGACGACGATACACGTCGACCTAGATCAGAGCCGTACAGTACCGTATAGAGACCAGAGAGCGCGCAAACTCTACTGAAATAGCCTTCTAAGCCAATCAGCTCCTACAACCCGAATCTTGGTTGTAAATTCTGATTGGCTTAGCAATAATTGGTTATGCTAAGTGCACTGACGCTGATTACCATCGTGTGAAATCCTTGTGGCGCCTAGAGACCTGTCCACACTGTCAACTGGATCGCGATCCAACCGCAACGCTGTCCACACTTGCAACTCGATCGCGATCCGTCCGATCCACATCGCGAGGTGGTTTCGATCGGGTTCAGGCTAAAGCCTCATCGCTTCGATCCACACACCCGGATTAGGCTAACGCGCACTAAACAGGCTTTCGTACAGTGTAGCTGATACGGACCAAATGCGAATCGAGACCGTTCGAAAATGGGCTAGACCATTTACGAATTCGCATACGTATACCGGAAAGACAATTCGCCAATGGCCAATGCGCTAAGTATTCGTCAACCCTCCAGTCCAGACCATTCGCTTAGGTCAAACTATATCTAAATGCGGGTACACTGAGTGAAATTTGGCGCGAGATATAATTGTAGTATGGCGGCAGACGAAAAAAAGCGCAAGGAAAACTTCCGTGAGTTTTTGGATTCACTCGCTGAGAGGCCAAACTCTCAGTTGTTAGCTGAAGCCAAAGCCAAACGGATTCGGAAGGTACTACGAGGCGGTCCCAGTGCACGTGCGGAGACGGCACGTTTCCGCTTTTATGTCAAAAGTAAAGGATTCTCAGTAGTGGACCTTCCACTACTAGCTCTTTCAGGTGTTCTTTGTGCCCCAGCACCAAAGGTAAGTTGCAATAGCAATTACATGACTGAAAGGTTAATTAATAGGTATTAAATTGATACAAACGTCAATTAAACATCCTATAGAGTTTTGTTTTTCATACCATTTATAGTAAAAAATTTAAAAATTTTTGTTGCTATTTCATTATATGCAGTCAATTTTGTGTAAATGGACATGTACAGTACTCAATTGCATGTCTGTTCATCAATACAGTGGTATATCTTTTTAAAGTCACATGAATGTAAAGTTTAGTCAGATGAAAAGGCTACGTGTTGGAGCTTTAAGATATTATGGGTATAATTGCTTTAATAAAATACACTTGTTCCAAGAAAATGTTCATTTGTGGCAAAGTAGAACCACAATCGTTACAATCATATTACATTAAAGCTGTATTGACATAACTATCTACAACTGAGTTACAGTGATGTGTTCTAACATATGGTATTTATTGCATACTGCATATATGCTGGTAACTACAATGGCTGGAACAAGCAAGCTAGCCAAACATGTATGATTTGACAACTGATTGCAGCAGCTCTTTGACTTATGAGTGACTATGTAATGTGTTTTGTCAGGACATGCCATAGGTATCATGATGTTTCTTCTTGTTATGTACTCAATCCTACAGTGTTCAGAATAGACTTACTTTAGTAGTAAGATTTAGAAAATCTGGGAACTCAAGTTTGAGGAAACCTAGCTACTAATCCTTGTTGGTAAACTATACATGTGTTCATAATGATTTCATTTGACCCAAAAATTTTGAAATATTATATTCTTTTCAATAGGACAGAGAAACAAAACTTTCATTGCTGGGAAGTTGGAGAAGGGTGGCAACTGTGCCTGAGATATACCAAATTTTGAAGACCATTCATGAAGGCACAAGAGTGCATGCCGGATATCAGAAAGTATTCTCTGATGTACGTGTAATGGTTTTGCTCTTATACTGGGGTCGCCAACTGGATTGATATGTACATCTTAGATTTGGAAGGATAAGTTATACATGCTGTGTCATGGGTTGACTGCAGTGAGAACTGCTTCGTTTCTGCATGGATGAAATTTATGTCGGCATGACTAATGAGCATGTCAATAACTTATGTGTTTGCATGGGGCAATTTGGCAACACTACAACAGGGGAATGTTCTCAACATCCCATGTCCAGGATTAGCCATGTTTAATGTGAATCTGTGTCACTTTTATAACACTTGCACATGTGCTGTAGGTTCAAGAGCAATACGTAGGCATTACAAGGCCTGCTGTCAGAGAATTTGTTAAGACATGCCTACTGTGTGCCTGCAAAACTGCTCAGAAGTCTATTGCTCATGTAAAGCCAATCCTGTCTCCTGGGTTTATGAGAAGAGGGCAGGTCGATCTCATAGACATGAGCCATGATTGTGATGGAGAGTTGAAATGGATTGGGCACTATATTGACCACTTTAAGAAGTTCAATTTTTTGTGGTCACAGCAAAGAAAGAAAGCATCAGAAGTGGCTAAGTGTTTAATAACACATGTTTTCAGCGTTGTGGGCCTACCTGTCATCTTACAGCACGACAATGGTAGCGAATTTTGTAATAAGGTGAAATATTGGTTTTGTTTGCTTCACGACATATATCAGCTATCATGTCTCTTCATTGTAGATCATTCGACGAGTTGTTAGATAATGGCCTGGCCAGTGCCAGATTATCACTGGCCGGCCTCGTCATCCACAGTCACAGGGTCTTGTGGAGCAGGCACACAGGACTGTCCATCACATGCTCGCAGTTAGAAGAGCAGAGTACTCAGGAACAGGATGGTCAAGTTATCTTCCATCAATCCAATGTATAACTGTCTTCATATTGAAAGTTGTACAATAATTAAACGCATACATTTCTTTTATTCTTTACAAAGATGCTATGAATGCCCAAAGGCATAGTGCCATTAAAACGTCACCATATGAAGTTGGTGCTAGCAGTATTCCTGATCGTATGTAGTCTTGCATGAATCTACAATTGAATACATAATTATAATGTATATGTGCATTGAGGATTATATGTGCATGGAGGATTATATGTGGACAGATGGATCAATGGATAGGTGAATGGGTAGATGGATGGATGAATGCATACATCATGGATGGATAAATGGAAGGATATAAGTCGATGGATAAATGGATATATTGTTACATATAACTACAAAGCTAAATATACAGATTTTGTGGTACTGTAGAGTTTCCATTAATTTTATATTGTAAACTAGTTGATATTGATGGTGCTCCCATTCTCAATGAATTTGAGTTTGATGCCAGTGATGTGTTTGACAATGCCAGTACTGTTCCAGAAAGTAATGAAGGTGTGAAACTTAGTTACTTACATACATGCCAAAATGTGATGGCAACTTCAAGTTTCTGATGTATCAGTAGTTGGTGTTAGTGATGCTGCTGCTAAGAACAAGAGCGACAATTGCCATAATGATTTTGAGTCTATTGCTAGTGAAGACAATGTCAGCACAATCTCAGAAAGTAAAGAAGGTCTGCCAACAGAAACAATGTGTTCATTTTGTTGACACAAACACACACACACACACACACACACACACACACACACACACACACACACACACACACACACACACACACACACACACGGACACATCTTGATGCATGTGATGTTTGCAGGTGATTTCTATGACCCTTCAATTGAGAGAAGAATTGAGTTTGGTCCTGCTAAAGATAGTCTTGAAGGTGTCAAGACAGTGGAGAGTAGTGAAGGTGAGGTGACACCCAACAACAGTCTTAATTAAGACCATGCACGATTACTTGAGTGACAGTGTACATACTGTTCATTCAGATGAATACCAGTACGTGTGTGTACTGTCTGATGATAGTGTCATTAACAGTTCTACTGTTCAATGTGCTTCTGAAATTGTCACTAGTGATGATGACACCAGAGGTATGCAATACTACACACATTGATGTGCATGTGTTAAATCTTAACTTGCTACTTCAGATGGCTGGTTAGGGACAAGTGCACAGCATGTTCAGAGGAGGAAAAGAGCATTAGTACATTACAAACAAGCAGCTCAAAATCAAATAAAGAAGCAGACAAGAAACAAGCGTGTGCGCCTACAAGCTCACCTTGTAGGAGAATATGTCACAATCAAGATTCCAACTCAAGACCGAACATCTGATCTTCCAAGGCTGCCAGCTGTAATAGTTGAAGTTAAAGGGACTAAGCGATTCTCGTACCGTTTGAGGTAAGTGTAGCAATTCAAATTTGTTTTTCAACAAGTGAGGAACATAATTCTCAAAACAGGTCATTGCATGGAGTTATAGACAGGCTGTATGATGAAAGCACCTTGGAGAAGTATTCTGGGAAAATTGAAGGTCTTGATGACAACAACTGGCAAAGTGATAGCCAAATTTCATTACGAGAGCAGCAAGACTGGCCAGACCAAGACAAGGAAAACGTGTAGCATACCATTGCAAATGCAAAAAAGGTTGTCTGTCAGCTAGACCGTGTCCTTGTGTCCGAAGTGGTGTTTCTTGCCACAGCAAATGCCATCATGGCAAGCACTGCAAGAATGAAACATCTCCAAACAAAAGCAAGGACATCAATCTGTATCTGCAACATCTGCATCCTTTGAAGCTCTATCAGATACTACAACTTCTGTCTCCACTACAACACCTGGACTTACTCCAATACAACATTTGTGTCTACTTTTACCACAACTGTCTGCACAACAACAACCCAATCTAATGTATGTACATTAGTTCAATCAAGTCAACCAACGACATCACTTGTCCTTGATCCTAGAGACACTCAACCCAGAACTTCATCCTTCTTCGAGCTTCAACACCAGGATCCAGAAAACTACATCATTTGTCTCCTCTATAACACAGCAAAACACATCACCTCTCCTCAAAAAACTCCAGCAACCAAGTAAAGGATCTTTGTCAATGCAGGCAACAATATCATCATTCTTTAAAAGACTCATCACAATTCCACCAACTTTTTCGTCTAGTGCTCTAACAAACACTACAACGTCCCCATATACAGTTACCGTCTCTTTAAAATCTCCAGACAAGACATCGTCTACTGGCCAAGCAAAAACTGAGCAACGTGCAGGCAACAATGGTCTAGCCCATTCGCGAACGGTCTAGATTCGCAAACGGTCTGGCTCGCGTTCCCATACTGTCTGACAGTTTGCGAATCGTCTAGCCCGTATAAGAATTCGTAAATGGTCTAGCCCATTCGCGAACGGTCTGGATTGGCATTTGATCCGTATCATTAGCTCTCTCAAATCACGTGATATAAGTCACGTGACTCATCGACTTGATTGATATCGTTTCCTGCGTAGTTCTTGCACATTTTTTCTGTTGCTTCGCGGGATGTACGGTTTCAAGAAGCGTCAGAAAAGAAACTTTCGTAAGAAGATTGATGAAACTAATGATATCAATGTGTCTGTTGAGGAGCCAGAGGATGGTCCCCCTAGTTCATCGCTCCCGAGGTCTGTTCACAAACATTTTGGAAAAAGCAAAGTCAATGGAACTAAAGCGAAGTCAGTAGTTAGCTTTGCTGATGATGAAGAAGAGGGTAGTGAAGTGTTCCAGGTGAAGAAATCAGCAGAAAGCCGACGATTGGTCCGTCAAGTTGTGAAGGAAAAGAAAAAGAGAGAAAAAATGAAATCAGAAGTAAACACACAGATTTCTGTTGCAGGCGAATATACAGCAGAAAAAATCGCGGCCTTAAAGGCGGAATCATTTGGAGAGCGAATGAGTGCTACAGAAATTGACCTGGTTAGAAGTCGGTCTGGTGATATTCCAGATGCTGCCACTATCCATGCTGCTAGGAAAAAACGGGAATTAGCACGTCAACTTGGAGCTGATTTTTTACCTTTAGATGATACACAGCGACTTTCAAGTAGAGAAACAAGATCACGACTTGTTCGTGAGGATGACAATGATGTGAGTGATGAGGAACCAGGTGATTCTACTCAGATGAAGTTTTCAAGTGTTAAGCCTAGTGAAGTAATGAGGAAAAAGGAGCTTGCAATGAAAGATGCATTAAATGAAGATGAGTGTGAAGATGAGGAATTGAAGCGCTGGGAACAAGAGCAGATCAAGAAAGGCGTGACAACACAGCAGCTTGCATTATTTCAGAGCCAAGAACAAGCTTATGCAAGTGGATTCCATTTGTACGCCCAGACTGAACAGATTGATTATTCTACCAACACACCACCGTATTCTCGTTTTCCCTATGGAGTTGCTACTACCACACCAATGCCCATGACAGTACCGTTTGTCACTGAAGACACAGTAGTTGATATTAATGATATTATAACTCGGTTACAAACAAATGTGAGCTGTCTAAAAGAAGTTAATTGTCAGCATCATATGCAGGCAGGGAGACACGGAGAGGATGGAAGGATAGCAGAGGAGAATGCAGGGCAGTTGGAGAAGAGGTCGGCTGATGTGGCATGGAAATACACATTCTACCAAGATATGAGAGGTTATGTCAGAGATTTGTTAGCGTGCTTACATGAGAAGGTACAAACGATAAGATTAAGGGAGAGTCCAAAGTTTTTGACTCGTATGGCTGGTGTAGATGTCATGAGGGCTTTGTTGAGTATTGGGTTGTCTAAGATGTTGTATGAATAGGTTCTTATGCTGTTTGCTGTGACTTGTAGGTGAAAGTTATTAGTCAGGTTGAAACATTGTATCATGAGTTATTAAAGAAACGCAGTGAAAGGCTTGTGGAAAGGAGAAGGCAGGATGTCACTGATCAGTCATTGCAATTTGATTCTTCAAGTTAGTGCTTCTTGGTGAATGAATCACACCTGTGTCATTGCAATTTGTTAGCTATTGTCTACTGTACGGTAGTAATAGTGTGTGTGTGTGTGTGTGTGTGTGTGTGTGTGTGTGTGTGTGTGTGTGTGTGTGTGTGTGTGTGTCTGCACACGTGCGTGTGTCCTTTGAGATGTTTCTTAGGGCAGTGCCAAGATTTAACAGGACAAAGATCTAGTAGGATATTTTGGCAAGCAAATGACTTTGCTTTTTGTTGTAATTGATGAAATGAATTTGAAGTGGTTATAGAAAGTTATGATGTTGCTGGGTTTTCTTTATGGTGATCCAGATAACAGTGTTCTTGCCAGAGATGTCAATGCTTGCATTTTGCCACTTGGGAGAGTTTGTTGCTGGTTGAGAGGGAAAAATTGCTTTGTTTTGCTGTTACACTCACACCAAAAAAGTTGATACTATGGGCGAGAGTGAGATTTCAAAGCTGCCTAGAGTAGCATAAGTACTTTATCAAACAACTACTGTAACACTGTAGATACAGGCAGCGTTAGTCTATTTTGTGGCAAATTTCTGATCTTAGCATGTGTACACCTGTGCTGTATCACAGTTCTAATAATGTTACGGAAGACAGCTATACTTTGACATGCCTCTAACTTGTACAAAAGATAAGTTTTTGCTTAGTTAGACCATCTAAAGACTTGCAGAAATAAGGGTGACGGTTTTGGTTATCTGCTAGCGCACTCCCTAAGTAGGGATGGCACCGGTAGTTAATATTAATCCCGATTTTCACTTACGGATAGCATAGCTTTGAAATGCTGTCATAAAATGCCACAATTTTTTTTATCATGTTGCATGGCTACGGAGGGGCCATGGTCTTTGACTATCCCTATGGCGCTAGCATGTTCGGACGACTTTGGGACGATACTTTTTACTGTGAAATTTGACACGCCGTTTGCCACGTCTTTCCCTGCGTGTGACATAGTATGCATGTGCCGACTTTCCAGTTTCGTGGGATCTTTGCCGTTCTCGAAGTCGCTCACAGCATCTGCGCTTCTCCATTCATTCCGTATGACTTGAAACACTCGCCGATGTAGCCTACACACGAGACCTGACTGCCAGTTTGGATCTTCGTATTGCTCACGGGATTTCATGTTGCTCACAGGATCTTCACTTTTTCATTGTTTGCCTGTTACTTGAAATGCCCGTCAATTTACTTGCGAGATCTGAGTACCGATCGACTTGTCGACAGTTTTGTTAAGTTTTTCCAGTTCTCTGCGTGAGCCCGCAAACAGGATTTCCCCGTCTCTCACATGATCTTCGCAGAAAACTTGCACGTGCGTGTGATAGAGACCGTTCTTTCTAACTGGTAGAAGAGAAAGTACGAGTCCTACTTGCTTGGGACTTGAATGCACACACCGATTGCCATATCATAATCAAATAGCTTGTGATAATCATATGGAAGTTGAAAGGGGAAGGGGCTGGTTGCGCAAGATCATCACATTGCCTGGTACTATAATGAAACTTTATTTCTGTATAGATCTAGAGTAGAAGCATTGATTAACGTAGCAGTCTAAGCAATTCTCAATTATACTATGAGTTGTAACAGAGTTTCTTTGTAATAGATTAGCTTGTGTACTATTAACTAATTAATGTTCTAGCATTGCCTGGTACTAATGAAACTTTACTTCTGTATAGAGTATTAGAGTAGCAGCATTAATGTAGCAGTCTAGGGAATTAATTCTCAAATATACTATGAGTTGTAACAATGCATGTGTTTCTATAAAAGGACATGAACAAGAACAAAAAAATACTTATGTAATAAATAGAAAACAATGTAGAGATGGCTGTGTACTTTAACCTAGTGCTTGAAGAAATAGGGGTCGAAACTTTCACTGACAGGTACTCATACTTTACATCTGAAAACAATCCCACAATTAAATCCTTACTTCACTCTGTTTGCTTTCAAGGTGGCTACTTGGCTAGGAGTGAAGTAGGGATTTATTGTGGGAGATTGGTTTCAGATGTAAAGTATGAATATTTGTCTACGAAAGGTTCGACCCCTATTTCTTCAAGCACTAGCTTAAAGTGCGCTGCCATACTTTGTTTTCTATTTATTACATAAATATTTTTTTATTCTAGTAAATAGCTGTATGTTACGCACGCCAAATTTTGGGCATCAATCCTATCGTCGAAAACTTGCTAGCCAGAAGTGATGTTATCTCTAATATATGACATCATTAGTCAATTAGCAGTGCCAGTTGAAACAAAGTCCTGGTGAGAGCGCAGGCTGGAAAGTTTGTGCCACCTTGTTTGAAGACAATACAGATATTGTTGCCAACTATGTGTCTTGTTCACACACGTAAGGCTTACACTCCAAAGCCCATTGAATGCTCATTAATGTGCATTGGCATTTCACACCTAATGCACATTGGCTGTCAAACCACATTGAATGCGGATTCACTCAAACCACATACTGAGGTGGTTTGAAGTGTACTGAGTCACTCGATGCTCATTGGCGAGTGCACGTGGCACCATGTACTCACGTAGCTCTTTATGTTGCAGCAGTAGATATATGCTTCGTTTCTATCCCGTGCTTGTGGCGTAGATGGGCATACTGTAAACAAAGATAGAGAGCTATCTTACGTTTACTGGGAAGTGGACTGAATCAATGCGCATTGAATGCGCTTCTAGTTTAGATCTTCTGGGAAGTGGATTGAATGCGGTTTGATGTGCTTCAAGTGTGAAATGCCTTTTATTAAGGGGTTGTCCAAAATTGGCTTCATTTTCGTGAGCTTACAAAGTGTACGCTCTTCTCCAACTTCTCCCTCCCTCCTGAAAATGTATGGAGAAATGAAGCTCAATATAGTAAAGTAAATATGACTGTTTCATACGTGTTAAGTATATCATCAGTTTCACATGCAAGTCTATAGCTAGTGCTCACTGTTTGCAATTCAGGCTGACTGCACACTGAGATCTGTGATTAAGGAAGCTCAACATTGGTGTGATATGCATAGAATTTGGATGATGCTTGTCCAGTTATGCATATGAAGCATTTCGCTGCTTGCAATTGCATTTTGCCAGCATGTCCACTGCTGCTTTTACTTCCTGAAAGCTCAGTCTGTTAGATGCTCAAGTTCAAGAGTCCTAATTCTGTTTGTGAGACAGACTTCCTGCGAATTTAGTACTGTTGCACTATGTTCTTCGCAATTTGCAAACACGTAAATGTTTGGAAATTTTACTGTTGGTAGCTGGGAGCCAGGTGGACAGTGGGTTGTAGCTGCGTGGACAAAGTTTATTTTGTGCAGCACTGTCCGTGTACACCATTTTTACTGCATTGCACTTGTGCATAAATGTACATTTTCTAAAGCATATGCCAGCTTCAACTCCCTCCCTCCCAGCGTACAGTTTGTAGCTTGCGAAAATCGAGACAATTATGGATGACCCCTGAAAGACAAATTGACAAATTGTAGAGTTTGTTTGACGGAGGTTCCTTTGTTATCTAGTGAAGGGCTTTGCGAAGTACAAAGCCTCTGGATTTACACTGTTATTTTTGTGGTTTGAGACATTCAGAGGCACTGACTACAGTGTAGCTGTAGGACTGGGCATTTGACATGTATATAGAGATTAGTGCTGTTGGTAAGAAAGCCATAGGCTTTGGTTATCTTAGAGGTAATTAGGACTTAGTTGCTTTCTTAGGAGAGTAACTATGTTGAGAATAGGCTTGATGATGTATGGCCTTCAAAAGTAGGGTTGTGCAAGTCTGATGCCTTAGCAGTCTGTCTACGACTTTTGCATGTATTCCTAACACACCCACGTGCCCATACACAGATGAATTGCTGTTGATTCTACTTTGAAATTGGCTTTTTGTCACAGATATGTCAAGTGGTGTTGATGAGTTTGGCCGTGATCGATCTTCCAACAGGCAGACTCTTAGGCAACGTCGACTGGTTGATAGAGATGCAAGAAGTAGGCGTAGAAGAGATAAACGAGAAAGAGAACGGGATAACAGTATAAAAGAAGCAGAGCATCATGATGGTATGTCAACAGATGATGAAGAGACAGAGTCAGCCATTCAATGGTTCAAAGGAGAGACTGGTTAGCAGTCTAGTGTGTTATGCATGTTATGGAGTACATAACTAAGTGTTTACCGGTAACTTCATTGGTATGTGGTGATTGGTAGTATTTAGAGTGCTTGAAGATGACTTTCTCATGTAGTCTTTAAGTATTCTTAATTTGTTGGTTTGTTTGTCTGTTTCTCTTGATATGTTTGTATCTGTTGTTTGTGTGTCTTGTACTTCTTTGCTTACCCTCTTGATGAAATCTTGTGTCTGAATATACACATACTCACAGTAATCTACATTTCAGGTAAAGTGATGCAACAGGCTGCAGAAGTTTTCGAAGATGTTCGCAATGAGTTCAGTTCACTTGAGATCATTAAGGAGCGATTTGAAAAATGGAAATTTACACATCCAGCTTCATATTCTCAAGCCTACATGGGCCTTTGCCTTCCAAAACTTTTTACTCCTTTTGTACGATTACAGATGTTGGACTGGCATCCAGTAGAAGTGAGTGCACTATGGAGATTACACTTTTTCCTTTGTAAAGTGGCTTGCCTTGTTTGTAGTCTGATGAAAAGGATTTTGAACAAATGGAATGGTTTGAAACATTGACCTTGTTTGGTTATGATGCAGAGTCTTGTGAAATACATAAAGATGACGATGATATCAATATTGTTCCGCGAGTTGTGGAGAAGGCATTGGTACCAAAACTGGCATGTAAGAATTCTTGTAGAAAGCTTAGTCTCGGTCAACATGCATGATTCTAAGTGGCAAGTATATAGTAGATACGTGTCTGAGGTTAACTGATAAGTGTAGAAGGGAAATTTAGATTAAGTCTGTCTGCTGCTAGACTTAGTCTGAAGTTACAGCATAATTAGCCAGGTATGATGTGCAAAGTGGCATTTGTTACAGGAGAACTCCCACGATTTTGTATGTAAGGTTTAGATGAAAGGTACCGGTGTGAGTGATTCACCTATCAGTGCTTATCATTCTTTGATTGCCAGTAGAAGCCTGTTGAGTTCATAGTGTCGCTTTACTGAAGTGGACAAAGCAAGAGATGTTGGTTGGCTGTGTGAGACTGCAAATATTCAACTGTAGTCTTTTTGTTGACCTAGGGATAAGTCTGTGTTAGTGTATTTATACCATTGTCATGTGATATAAGTGTGCAATAAGCTACTTCCGGTTAATACCACCCCTCACTTATTACATAGTTACATTCCTTATTACAGTTTTCACTTACTCATACAATACATGATATACACCCTCTATAAATACACACTCGTGACTTGTAGTACGTCTCAAGACCATGGTATAACTGCATTTATTTTTGCTGGCACTGTTCATGGTGCGTTCATGCGTGCGTGCATTCATGTGTATGTGTATGTGCATGCGTGTGTGTGTGTGTGTGTGTGTGTGTGTGTGTGTGTGTGTGTGTGTGTGTGTGTGTGTACATGTGTCTATGCATGCGTGCGTGTGCATGTGTGCAGTGCTCGAAATAATGGTTGGACATCGGACATTGTCCGACCATGTTTGTCACTTGTCTGATCAACTCTGATTGTGATGGGACATGTTGTTTCAACAAGCTCATCAAATAGATAGGAATTGTATAAAATGGTTGCCCTTTTGTTATCCAAGTGCCTTGTGTAGATAGAGAGGGAAAGGAATGAGCAATTTAGTAGCATGTACTGCTTTTTGCTTCCCCCTGCCTACTAGGCTTTGTCTGTTGTCTATTCTGCCCCTTGTTTGGTTTTTTGTCAATTAAGTGTAGCCACCTGCTGTGATAAGGTATTTTGTAATCATGTAATTGGTAAGCTTGCTGTGGTTAGCTAAAAGACACTACATCCACAGGTGTGAAAACAAGTGCAAGTAGAATCATTGAGCCTGTACACTAGAACTACTTCACACTCTTCTAGAAGCTCATACTTTGTTGTTCCTATAGCTGATCTAACAACTAATTCTTTTGCCTTGCGACTTCTCAAACAAACGTGTGAACATGTGAAAACGCATAATTCTTTATTTAGTTGAATCATGGTTAGCAAATCATGAAAGCAAAATTTAAAAACTCTATTTGGGTTTGCTAATTAATAAAGGAATATCTGTTCATTAGGTGCATGTATATATGCCAGTTACAAGTAACTAACCTAAGCATAAAATAAGCAAGACGTAGTCAAGTGTTAGTGTTAAGTGTTTGAGTTATCCCTTCCAACAAACAGTATTTGACAGAAATAGGAACACCTTAAGTTAATAAATAATTCTGGATTGAATTGCTCTTCTGCTTACCTGTTGCAAATGGTCATCTTGAGCAAGTATTTCACAGTTAAAGTTGATCGAAACAAACAAAAGGATGTTCCTCTCAGAGGAGAAGCTAGATCATTGCTGTGGATTTAATTTCTATAGGTAAGTGGTCCTCCTCTTTGTTGCTATTAGAAAGTTGACAAACAAAAAAATCAATAACAAAATCAAAGCGACCTCAACCTCTAGTGCCATCAGTCATAAAGACAACTGTATGCCATCACTAATGAAGGAATTTGAAGTTTGGATAGGATCGACTGAAATAGAGTAGTTAATTTATAAATAATTTGAATACTGTTTCAGTGATTTTTGTCTAATTTAACTTGATCCTGGCATAATTGTATCTTAGAAATATATAGTTACTATGTAAATCCACTGTCACGTGTAGCTGCCACTCACGACTTTCATGTATAAACGGCTTGGTAGTCAAGTATGCATAAAGTGCAATGTGTTGCACACAAACGTCTAGAATTGCAAAAGTGCTGGCAAATACTACAAAAATCCTGTGGTTAACATTATACATATACATTGTAATGAATTATTTTCTGCTTTTGCTGTCACAAGCAAACTAGAAGATGCACAAGGAGGAGACAGCAGCACATAAGAGAAGTTCGGTTCCTATTATGAGATGGAAAAACGTAATAAAATTTGGCAAAAAACAAACGATTAGGGTATTAGTCATTAATGATGAACTTCATTTACATGAAAGGTATTTAATTATTAAAGTAAATTTAAAACAGTAATTCAAAATATTTTGCAATGCAATTAAGAATTTGTTTGTCCGATCAAATCTATTGGATGTCCAGACGTTTTTCTGTTTTGCTGGACATATGTCCGAACAGGTGAAAAATTTATTTCGAGCGTGTGTGTGTGCGTGCGTGCATGTGTGTGTGTGTGTGTGTGTGTGTGTGTGTGTGTGTGTGTGTGTGTGTGTGTGTGTGTGTGTGTGTGTGTGTGTGTGTGTGTGTGTGTGTGTGTGTGTGTGTGTGTTGTACCTCGTAAACGTTGGTCAGCCACCTCCTTGTGGTGTACCTCGGTAAACATGTTTACACGGCTAGGAGATGATCTAGCAGTTGCATTTCCGTTTGGTCTGAGTGGCCATGTTGTAATTGTGACATCCCCCTTTGGTCGTTCAAACTAAGGTGGTGGTATATTGCACAAGAGAGAATGTCAGGAAATGATATCAGGAAGAGTATATACAATCTTGTAGTCAGAATCGTTCGTCTGTTGGTCATCAATATGGTCAGTCTATTCATTGCAAGAGAGGCAATAAGTTCTCAGTTTCTTCTTGGAACATGTGATTACTGGTGGAGAACTCAGGAGATAAACACATATGTAGAAGAATAATGCAGAGTGGACAGAATGAAATCTCTGTCTAGTAGTAACAACAACGTTGACAGAAAGCTTGATCTTATGATTAAGGAATGGAAACGTTTTTGGAATTATCAATTGCTGGAATTCAAGAGTCTAAATGGTTTGGAAGTGACGTTTGGTCTTCAGGTGGATGTATGTTCCTGCATTCTGGTCGACCGGTACCCTCGCATGATGTCCAATGTATACGCAATGAAGGAGTGGGCATATTTTTGGATGAGAAAGCTACAACAACATGTAAAACAGGAAGGGTATTGTGGAGTGTCGTGAGTTCATGCATTATCACAGCTAGGTTGAAGGTTGGTGGTAATGGCATCGGTTTGCAAGACCGGGGATCTTTATCTGCAGGCTTTGTATCAGTTATTTCTGTGTATGCCTTACCTTCAGGACAGCAACATGAACAACAAAGCCATTTTATGAACAACTAGAAGATACTATAGACAGAACTCCTATTTCAGACTTTCTGCTGATACTAGGAGACTTTAATGCCAGGGTTGGTAAAACAAGGAACAAATTGTAGTCTTTAGAAGGGAATACTTGGCTATCATGGTTTAGCAAAGAGAAATCAAGCAGGAGAAGATCTATTGCAGTTTTGTGAAATTGACCCACTTGTACTTCTGAACACTTGGTTTGAGAAGAAAGGAAAGAATATGGGTACTTGGATGCATCCAGCAACCAAAAAGTGGTACACCATTGACTACATTTTTGACACGTTTGAGTTAAAGAAGATATTGTATTGATGCTGGTGTAGTAAGAGGTGGAAGACAAGTTTTTAAAAGGAGAAGAAATGGTAGGCCTCTGTCTATTGCCGTTCAAAGTTTGCAGGATTCATCTATCAGGCAAAAGTAGTATAGCGATGGTCTGATAAGCGCTTTGGATGAACATCCTTATTCACCAGACAAATCAATGGAGCAAAACTGGAATACAGTTAAGTCGTGCATCATTACAAGTGCAGAAAATTTAATCGGTAGAGGTACTAAGAAACAGCCAGATTGGTTCAGTGAGAGTTCTGATATTTTAGTACCTCTGATCAATATAAAGAATTCTACCTATGACAGACTTTTGCAAAGAAAACAACTGCAGATCAGAAACGTTTTTGTCTTTGCCAGTGAGATGTTAAAGGGCTGTAGATAAGGCAAAGGAAGAGCGGATAAAGAAAACAGCTAAACTTGCTACACTAAACTTGATGGTCGAACTAGGTGGACTGCATTAGAAAATCACAGATGACTCATGCTGGAAGAAGATCAACATGCACTAGTGCTATTTATGATGAAAATGGCATCTTGGTGACAAATCCAGTGGATACACAAGGACAATGGTTTAGACACTTCAAGAATGTTTTGAACTAACAAAGTAAATTTAGGCAAGATGTTGTAGATCAAATGATATCCAGTCCAGTGCGTATTGAACTGGATGAAGTACCCACAACGAACTAAATAAGCTCTCAATTGTATGATATTAGAAAAAGCTGGCAGTGCCCCTGGATGGCTCCGGCCAAGCTCCAGGTGGATTGTAGTGCTGGCCCTAAGCCTCCACATAGCGCATGGAGGCCCTGTCTCAGAGGCAGGGGAGCTATCTCCGCATCTGACCTTAAGGTCGACGTCGAATGACGTGGAGGGCTTGACATTTGTCCATTTGTGTGTGTGTGTGTGTGTGTGTGTGTGTGTGTGTGTGTGTGTGTGTGTGTGTGTGTGCACGTGTGTGTGTCTGCGCGCATGTGTGTGTGTGTGTGTGTGTGTGCATGTGTGTGTGTGTGCACGTGTGTGTGTGTGTGTGTGTGCACGTGTGTGTGTGTGTGTGCACGTGTGTGTGTCTGCGCACGCGCGCGCGTGTGTGTGTGTGCATGTGTGTGTGTGCACGTGTGTGTGTGTGTGTGTGTGTGTGTGTGTGTGTGTCTGCGTGTGTGCATGTGTGTGTGTGTGTGGGGGGGGGGGGGTTACTAGGTACATTGTTGTAGATTTAGAATGTGTGGTGTTGGAGTTGTAAAATGTTTGTAGTGTTCAATATTGGGTACATCAGGAACAAATACTGATTACAATACTGTAGGTATGTTAGAAGCAAATGACGAGTTTAATGTTTTCAATTGCGACTATGCTCTAATTAAAGTCCATTCCCGAATAGGGGAATACGTGGGGAAAACCCGTATCTCCTGAAGCAGACGTCCTAGCGAGTTGATTCCAACATCATTGGAAAGCTCACTAGGACGAGGTTCCAGATCAGTTAATGAATACAGTGATTGACGCTTTATTACAACACAATTACTAACTTCCTGTATGACACGCGCTTGGCCCTGCCCTACTCTGCCATTTACACCCGGTGTCATATGACTTCAAAGTCACCGCTATGACGCCCACTACTTGAAAGCTGACGCGGACGTACTTTGAACTATTGATCGATAAGTAAACAGCTGTAGCTAGCAAGCTTATGTAGTTGAGGCATTGGTTGAACCTTTGAACGTAAGTTCATAGCGAAACGTTTCTATACCGGAACCTTTTATTTCACTAGCAGTAATTAGCTATGCCCATCTCTGCTCTTTAATTCCTTATCTATTAACCACAGTTCCCATGTATTCTCCTATTCGGGAATGGACTTTAGTCTACGGTATTGTTGCAAATAAAAGCCGACCTCGAATACAAGCCAATCTGGAATAAGAGCTGAAAATCGAAACCTCGTGCTGTGAAGTCTGTCGCATCTAGAAGTTGATCTTTGTTCAAGACATGCAGCATACATACAGTGTGCACAGGCATAGCGTGGTCCTCAAGATTGGGGTCCAAATAAATTTGACTGAAAACCACTCCCATTTTCTACTTTTCTAAATTTTTAGCTTGCAGTTTGTAGACATCTAAGTTAATAGTATCAATTTCAGGTTACAAATAAACTGCGGGACTGAGTGCTGTCAGTGTGCGTATATAAAAGTGGAAACACTGTTACAGTCCATGCCAAAAACGTTTTCATGGCTCGCTGCGATTGTCAAATTAAATGGCATCTCAATGACAATAGAATCTAGAAGACCAATGCAGTGCAACACATCGTTGACCGATTTGGCATTTTGTAATATAGTGAGCAATATACAGGTCTATAGCTATAGAGGTAGGTAGAATAACATGTGGAGAAAGTACTGCGGAGTGCAGGCAAATCATTAGGTAGCTATATAGTGGAGCCGCATGAGATTGCATTCTGTGGTCAATCGGGTTGTCGACCTTAACTAGACGTACTTGAAAAAGTATTGATGGATAGGCTTCTGCATACCTTTTTGATGCGGTCTTTTTTACTCTGCCATTGCCGGATGGCATAGTAAACGCCTCAAATATGTGCATGATGATCATGTGCACTTGGCGTGTCCACGACTTTTCGGCATGGGTTTTATCATACTGAAATAATGATGTGTATTGTCAAAGAGATGTAGTTGATTAATGAACGTCGTCGATCGTCTACATACTATTCTGAGATTAAGCGGACTGTCTCTGTATAGTAACTTAAAATTATAGATCTGCTTGAAACGGAGCGGCTTGCCAAAAATGTTTGGGGCTATAGCCGCCCCTACCCCCCCCCCCCCCCCCCCTACCCCCGACGCTACGCCGGTGCAGTGTGTGCATACAGCTTCATTATGACATCGGCAATGAAGGTGAAGATTCAGCTGATGCTTTTGAAACTGGCATTTCATGGTAGTCATGTCTATATTATATCTTAACGAATCTTGCTTTTCTAGTGGTAGAAAGTTGTCTTGGTTATACCTAGCATGTTTGAATGGTCTGCAAGTCTGTCTTGAATATTAGCCTGAATTCCAGTTCGGCTTTTACAGAAATAAGCACAGATTGTAATTGTGTATATGTTAACGTCAATAACTCTTTTTTATTGTTGATGTTATGGTTTTGATGTAGATCTGTTGGATCACGTGTGGGATCCTATGTCGAGACAACAGTCTAAACGCGTTTTCAAGTTTGTGAAGAAACTGACAGATGAATATCCAACTATTGCCAAAGATAGCAAGCCAATGCAGGCAATTTGTTTTTTATTTCTCTCACTCACATATATTCTAATTCTGTGTAAATAGGATTTATTGAAGATTGTGATAGGGAGGTTGAGAAATGCAGTTGAAAGTGATGTTTTTCTACCTTTGTATCCTAAAAGGTGAAAGTCACTACTTGTAATATATTGGATGCTTAGTTGTATTATGCTGTATTTGTGGATGTCTTTTTTCTTTCTGTTGAATTTTACTGCTACCTTCTAAGAGATAGTTTTTTGTTCTATTGTTGGATGTAATTTGTTTAATTCTTTTTGTTGATTTATTAATCAACATGTGGAATGCTATGGATAATAACACCGGTCGGTCACGTGATGTACAACCGACCTGCTAGGAAACGGAGTAAGGGGCTGTCCGTAAATAATAGTTTTTTACTCTGTAAATTTCCCAAAGTTCTCCAGACTCACCACGTACCCTCCTGCTTTGTGCTACATAAAATATTGAAGACACATGTACCAGTATATTGAATATTGCAGTATTTAATAAAGTACTTTAATAGTCTACACGACATCTACATCTATTTCAATATATCATTGACAGCACAGCACTTGATCGACAACAGTTGCTCAATAATCAGCTCTCTGTCCAACTTCATCGCAAGCGTATTCTGTACATCCTCAGTGAAAAATTCATCAACAGATACTGCGAGCTTTGAAGAAAATATACTACTGCCCAACTTGTTGTTACCTGAAGTAGGGTGTGCTTCATTTGGACTTTCAAAGCCATCATCTGCTACAACTGTGTTTTTTCTTTGTTCTTTCCCAGTCTTTGTAAACCAAATGCTGCCAATCATCATTTTCTCTCTTATTTTATGTGATCAGCTCTCTGCAGCAGCTGAGCTCTCGCTTCTGCGTCCTTTGAAGAAGTTACAGTCCACTTCCGCTGTGCTTCCGCGAAAAAGAAGTCCTGTCGCTAGATTTATGCAGTGTCCAAAGCGCTTCAATAATTGCATAATATTCAGTGTTTTTATCAGGATCGGCCAATCCTCTAAAGAAACGACTCCCTTGCCAAGAGGAGTCCCAAACAACGTCGGCCGTACTGTACAGCCATTTTCTCGACATGTGGTCGACTGCGGTTGACGCGTGGTTAGCTGTATTCGCAAACTGTATTTATCAGTAGGAGTTTTTAACTGGACGCGAGTTTGTACACTCGATACAAAGTGTGTCAAGAGGTATCATCAATATTTTTTACTTTGAAAATTTTAGAGACCCGCCACCCACAAACATAAGAGTTTACGGAGTGAAAAAACTATTGCTATTTACTGACAGCCTCTAACACGTGACCAAATAAATAATTAAACTTATTTATTACTCACATTATAGGATTCTGGTATGAGGTAACAAACATAGAAATCACGCACGTCATTTCACTGCGTTTTGTGTGCATTCCAGCCGGTATGTTGGTCACTTGGCAATGGTTTTTGCTGGCGGAGTCATTATTGTGTCTCGGACCAACTCTCTGTTTGTGTTGACTTTGCGCTTTGAAATCTGTAATAAGTTTTGCGCAATAGGGCGGACAATGATGATCTTGGTATCGTTTGAAACCGCAAGTTCCTGGATTTGTATTAGGTATTATTTGTAAGACGTATGTATTACACAGGCGGTTTGTTAAGACTTTTGCTTATCAAGAGTCGTTAGGGTTCTTAGCTCACTAAGAAGGTATGGTCTTACAATAAGAATGCTGCTAATAGAGGAAGTAGTCAATTAGCAAGGTCACTAAACGGTCCACTGCCTTGACATCAACACACAGTTGCTCTTGTTTCGCGAGTAGTTGCTTGGTATTTCTGACTCATCTTCTGGTTCTGTTTCATCTTGATAGCCTGCGATTCCTCTACTGTTACCTAACACCTTTGTATTGTAATATCATTATATGACCTCTTGAATGTGCAATTAATGGGATATCACTTAACGTTTGAGTGTGGTAAACAAGTACAGCTGTATCATTAGTCACGTCAGAGCGCAAAGTCAACATGAACAGAGAGTAACCCAAAGTTACAAGACATGGTAGTTAGATATGTCAAATTGTGTTGTGCTTGTGATAGTCTACTTTTTTTGTTATAGTGCTGAGTGAGGCAAATATGTAACCGGATTTGGTAGGCATTCTCACGCTCTTCTAATTGGCTCTGACATTCAAACTGCATAGCTATGGCACACAGAGGGTTGGCACTGTAGTGCTTCATTACCCGAGGCCCTGATATCCAGGCTAAGGGTATAGTAGTCATCTGGCCAACGAATGTACGTATGACCATACGACAGTAGCATTCCCTAAGTAGGGATGGCACTAGTAGTTAATATTAATCCATCTTTTTAGTTTGGGATAGCATAGCTATCCCTTTTGCGCTAGCACCTTTGGACGATGTTGGGAGGTTTTTCACTG
Source organism: Corticium candelabrum (assembly GCF_963422355.1). Classification (NCBI taxonomy): domain Eukaryota; kingdom Metazoa; phylum Porifera; class Homoscleromorpha; order Homosclerophorida; family Plakinidae; genus Corticium; species Corticium candelabrum. The sequence goes on from NC_085095.1 coordinate 4,278,973, forward strand.
TGAAATTTGGCAAGCCATTTGCCACGCCTTTCTCTGTGCGTGACATAGACTTGCTAGTTTCGTGGGACAGGATCTTTGCTTTTCTATTCATTCCATACGACTTGAAACACTTGACGATTTAGCCTACCCACGAAACCCTGAGTGCCGATTGACTTGCAATTGCCAGTTGGATCTTTGTTTTGCTCACTGGATTTTCGTGTTGCTCACAGGATCTTCGCTTTCCTGTTCTTTTCCTGTTACTTGAAACGCCCGTTGATTTAATTGCGAGAGATCTGAGTACCGATTGACTTGTCGACAGTTTTTTGGATTTTTCCTGTTCTCTGCGCGGGCCCCCAAACATGATCTCCGCGTTCCTCACAAGATCTTCGCACAAAATGTGCATGTGCGTGTGATAGAAATCGTTCTTTCTAGCTGGTAGAAGAGAAAGTACGAGTCCTGCTTACGTGGAACTGGAAAGCACACGTGATTACCATATCATAATCAAATTAGCTTGTGAGATGGAAGTCAAAAAGGGGAGGGGCTGGCTGCACGAGACTATTACATTTCCTTGTACTAGAGGCAATTACATTGCAGTAACTGAGAACACGCCTTACAGCAGTGGGCGCGGTCAATACTTTGACTGATTTTTTTGCCAAGAGTATGAACCTATTCAAATTGTTTGCGATGTGAGGTGTTGTTTTACGTGTTATTATTCTAGCCACAGGATTGAAATAGTTGCCCAAGTCTTGACGCGTCTTCAGTTGCATCATCATGAGGGTCTGTGGTCGATCATGCCTTTGCATTTGTATACGTGGGGCCTTTGAGCCATTAAGTGCTGTTTTGAATAGAGCAATAGTTGTGGAAAGATGTTGCATTGAGAAATCTCAAAGACCCCAAGATTTGGCTTCGCAACTGTGACGATAAAATCCATTTCCGGTTTACGGAAGTCGTCTGTGTCCATGTTCACTGGGCTGTTGTGAAGTGTTTCTCTCATCCAATGTGTTTGTTTATGCTACTGTGATCTAACAGAGCAAGTCATGAAGTTCTAGATAACGTCTAGTAACTAGCTGCATGCAGATGTATACATGTACGGTGAAATAGCTTTAAAGGCAATAGAATGCTTACAAATTACGTTCTAGTATATTATTCTAGACTCTGTTCTTGCGCAGTTGGCAGTGGAAGTTACAAGCAGCGATTAACACCCAATCCTCTCCCTCAAGTCGATCATCATGGGACGCGGACTGCTCTAAGTGAGCGTGGTGTTCTAAATCAAGAACTCAATCCTCCTCCTCTAGTTGATCATCATGGGACGCGGACTGCTCTAAGTGAGCGTGGTGATCCAAAACACTCCTAGATTTCATTTGGTCACAGTGCAGCTACCGTAGAAACAGAACTGTGGAAACGACCGCTACGCTCTCAGACCTCAGAATGGGTAGAAGTTCTCATCCCAACTCACGGATAAGGTGGTGCATACTCTACCTTCTCTGGCCTGGTACTAATGAAACTTTACTTCTGTATAGAGTAGCAGCATTAACGTAGCAGTCTAAGCGATTCTCAAATATACTATGAGTTGTAACAATGCATGTGGTTTGCTATAAAAGAAAGGACAGGAACAAGAATTCAAAACTATTTATGTAATAAATAAAAAACAAAGTAGGGATGGCTACCTACTTTAGGCTAGTGCTTGAAGAAATAGGGGTCGAAACTTTCACAGACAAATACTCATACGTTACATCTGAAACCAATCTCCCACAATAAATCCCTACTTCACTCATGTTTGCTTTCAAGGTGGCTGCTTGGATAGAAGTTAAGTAGGGATTTAATTGTGGGAGATTGGTTTCAGATGTAAAGTATGAGTACTTGTCTGTGAAAGTTTTGACCCCTATTTCTTCAGTACTAGCTTAAAGGGGAGGTCCAACAAGAATGAACTTAACTTGTATGAGTAGATCTTACGAAGACAAATCGATTGGTATAAGTTACTTCGTTATCTTTGCTTTGTAAATGAGTACGAGCGATGTTTCTGTGATGTGCAATGTCCACGCACCTGCTCCGCCCTTCCTGGTCAGTTAAGCTCCACCCACTGCAAACGAATCAATGCGTTTATGGATGACTGCTACGGATATATCGAGAATGACGAATGTGAATGCGAAGATACTATAAAGATCTGCCTTCTTGCCGTCAGTGGTTCCTCTCTAAGGTAAAATGGTGTCGGTAGAGCTGTTTCCCCGCCAGACTTTGAAGCAGAATTCCTCAATACCACGGCTTACCTAGAGAACGCGCTTGTGCTTGAGTATTTGTTTATCTTTGTTCTTTTAATATCCGAAGAGAAACGTACAGTGCGCTATTTGGCGTGAGCTACAGAGGACAAGCCTATTTTTACATCCGGGATTGTAACTTTCTACCAATCAGCGGCAAAAGAAAGTGAGCAGACCAGATGTGAAAATAGGAACGTTCTCTGTAGCACACGCCAGACGGCGCGCTGTACGTTTCTCTTCGGATATTAAAAGAACAAGGATAAAAAAATACTCAAGCACAAGCGCGTTCTCTAGGTAAGCCGTGGTATTGAGGAATTCTGCTTCAAAGTCTGGCGGGAAAACAGCTCTACCGACACCATTTTACCTTAGAGAGGAACCACTGACGGCAAGAAGGCAGATCTTCATAATATCTTTGCATTCACATTTGTCATTCTCGATATATCCGTAGCAGTCATCCGTAAACACATTGATTCGTTCCCAGTGGGCGGAGCTTAATCGACCAGGAAGCGCGGAGCAGGTGCGTGGGCGTTGCACATCACAGAAACATCGCTCGTTCTCGTATACAAAAGTGAAGATAACGGAGTAACTTATACCGATCGATTTGTCTTGGTAAGATCTACTCATACAAGTTAAGTTCATTTTTGTTGGACTTTCCTTTAAAGTACGCAGCCATCCCTACTTTCTTTTTTATTTATTACATAAAGATTTTTGTATTCTTGTTTATACTCGATTAGTGCATATGCAAATGAAGCTATTCCGACCAATAGACGAGAAGTGGTGTCATTACTGACTAATAGACGAACGTGATGTCATCATGAGGCTTCATTTATCTTTGATTTGTAGCTGTGCTACGAGAATGTGACTATCGGGCGTCCATCCTGGACATGGTGTTTAGTCCTTTGCTTTACATAAGTGTTTAGCACGTAGAAACAACGCCTAGTCTACATTTGCACATGCATGTTTTTCTAACAACAATCAGGCGTCTAGAGAGCGAAGGTGCTGGATTCAGGCACCATGTGCTATGTGTAGCTGTACCTGACTTGTAACATTTTGCTTGTTCCACAGTGTTTCTGCATAGTGGTTCTGCAGTCTGAGCTTAAATTTTGGTGTGCGTGGCTGAGCGGCCGCGGTGTTATTGCAATAATCACTAGTGTCGTCTTCAACAGAAATTTGGCGCTCTACGGAAATTTGTGCAGGGGAACGTGCATTGTCCATGACAGAGCGTCTGTGTCGGACGAAGCGACTGTCTTGTAAGTACGCAAGTCTAGAGATGAGTTTACACACTTTGCTTAGATAAACAAAAGCATTGGAAACCTTAGAGGAGACGAGTGGGTTTGGCTAAAACTTCAGTATGCAAAACATTATCAAGTGACAAGATATGTGATTAGATATACCGGCCGAGAGTTTAGCACTGTAGTGCCTCTCCATTTGTTTTTTGATTAAAGGAGAACTCTCACCAAATACTGAAACTTGTTGAAAGAAAGACACGAGGCCTAGTATCTTCTTGCAGGAAACTTACGTTCCAGCCAGCCACAGAAGCAGAGAATGTGCAACAAGTTGTTCAGACTATTCCTCGTATGTAGCACGAAGTCTTACTTTCTGTCCTCGTTTGGAAGTAACTACGTTAGGTTTAACCATACCAAGTGCTTTTAACGCACCCAAAATGCAGCGAGACATGATCTATGAACTAATCTAAGAAGTGTCTTCTTTGAGGCTTTACGGTTATATTGACACATTCAATACTTACGTGATAAGTTTTGGATCCCAGTTTGCTTTAGTCAATAAATTACAACTTGACACCATATGTCTCACAATCCTTACCTTGAAAGTGCACAGGTATCGGTCTTCCTTGCTAACCAGCAATCAGAGGTACTCTCATGCCACATACGGGTACTAAACATGCCCACACAGGTAATTTCATTGCTTAAATATTTCTTCGTTACGGTAAACATCTGCAGTAAACGGTTGCAAAGGGTTGTGTCATGAAGTGACAGCTTTCATCTGAGATTGTTAATTTTGGTGAGAGTTCTCCTTTAATACTGTGCATTGTTTTGTTATGTCTGTATTTGTTTTATTGTTATTAAATTTGTTACACACGAAGGGTGGCCCTGCCATGTCTGGGAAAGACAAGTGTATAAAAGGGTAATGTATCTGCTTAATGCTCAGCAGTCTGACTTGATAGCAAACTGTGCATGGCAGTGAGGGGATTCCCAAATGTTGTACACATACATTATTTATTGTTTACATATGGTAAAACACACTTTTTGTCTAAGGCCAAGCAGAAAAGCATGTCATTGAAAGCCTAAAATATCTCATTGAAAGCCGAAAGTGTGTGTTACTATTGGTATGTAGAACTGTGTTTATGTGCACAGGTTTCTGACAATTGGCTAAGCGGATTCTACATTATTAATGTTTCACACACACACACACACACACACACACACACACACACACACACACACACACACACACACACACACACACACACACACACACACACACACACACACACACACACACCTGGCCTGTCCTGTCTTGTCCTGTCTTGTTCTGTCCTGTTACATAGCTACTGTAACACGGTCACACTTGGAAGCAACAAGTCTGATGGTGGAATATGCAAGTTGCTATAAATCTAAGCATCTGTGATCTGTCAATCCTTCTTTACTTTGGAATCATTTGAAACAGTTGAACATTGGGTTGCACCTTGTTGTTCCCTTATAGGTTTCTTACTTTCTTTCGTACACTTGCGTCTTGCCCTATCACTCTGTCTTCTTAAAGGGTTCAGTTCCACGGAAAAACAACCTATGCTTTAAAATAACTTTAACGAGACAATTTGAATGGCGATAGTTTTAAGTCTGTATTTACCTCCATTGTTGAACTAAAAATGATTGCTTTCTGTAAAATAAATGACGTCACTGATTTCAAAGTCAACAAAAGGTGTGTCTTCCGCCCAAACTAATGAGAAGCGTTAGTGGTAAGTCTAGAAAGTGTACCAGACATCCATTTGTGTTCTTGACTACCGTCGCTAGAGTCAGACTCACTGACTTCTCTTACCTGGCTCATATCTAAAGGGTGAGAGCTCCGTTTCTTACGGGCATCAGCAGAGTGGCACAAAAGAGATCAGCTATGCTATCACACTTTGTTTGGGAAACGCCCACCCCATGAACCCAACACTTAGCGGTGTACATAGGATGTATTGCAAGCAGCACAACTTGCAACTACAAAGTAAAAGACGTACGTTAGCTTGGGTAAATAACTTGCGAACATTCTCTTTCATTGCTATGTTTGCATAGCGAGTAGGTAGAATGCACATGAGTGTAGATCCTGTTGTCTAGAACAGATTAGCACATGAATCATGACTACAGTTTCAGTAGCCTTCTAGTCAACACTGATACTTCTGCCTAGAAACCTGAGTCAGAGTGGATACATAATTACCACTTACCAGTAAACGTTTCACATTGCATTATGTGAAAGACACTCCTTTGAAACCAGGGTTTCAAGGTTCTTGAAAAGCAAACATTTTTAGTTCAACAGCAGAGGCAAATTGGGACGTGTAACTAACGTCATTCGGATTCTGTTCTCAAGACCTATTTTTATGCCTAGGTTGTTTTTCTGTGGGACTGCCCCTTTAAAGTTCTGGAGCACACCTCACACATCCTTGACTACACGTACCCTCCATTCTCTCTTCGATGTTCCAAACCATCACAACACAATGTACTCCATCCCGCTCTCAATTTCACAGTCTCATCATGTTATGCCTCTTCTGATACTTCTATGTCTAAGTCTTGCTAGGTGTCCCTATCATTCTAATTAGCCTTTTCTTCTTCACTTTCTCAGATGCAGTCTCCTCATCTCCCCACCTCCTCACTTCTGCCATTGTGATGTTCTCAGACCACTGTTGCCTATTGGAAATGCCCAAGATATTTCTAATGCATCGATGGTGAAAGGTGTTCAGCTTCTTCTATTGCTTTCAGAGAAGGACCCAACATTCTGCCCCATAAAGCAGCACAGACATAACACACGCATTGTAGAATTTCCTCATTGTTATCGTAAGGTGTTTATCAATGAAGACCGCGTTTCTCAGAGCTCTCAGTGCTTGAGCCACTCTTTTGTCTACTTTCACAGTCATTCGTTCAGAACTGGCAATGACAGACCCAAGATAAAAAAAGGAACTCAATGTACCTCTTTCAAGCACAACAGGCGCACGGTCTTCAACCAGTCTTCCTGTTACCGTGTGTTTGGTCTCGGGGAAGGTAACAGTCAATCCAAAATCATTTTTTTGTAATTCATTGCTGCCTTCTCTGCACCTGATCTTGATGATAAAAGAGGAACCGCATCATCAGCAATTGACACTCTGCTGTCTTTCCGTCGTAACCGTTCTTAGTATACCTTCTGTACAATGTTTTGTCCTGTTTGTACTTGATGATAATGCTCACTCTTTCAGTGGGCTCTACCCTAACCCACCATCTCTCTACAGCCAAACATGTGTACAAATTGAACAACACTGGAGCCATACAACAACGTTGTCTCAGACCATTTCGAACCTCAACCTCCTCTAGCATTGTTTTTCCATTCAAACAAATTCTTGCTTTTATGTCTTGATGGAAAGACTTGATCAACTGGATTGTCTCTTCAGGTATGGCAAGTTTCTCTAATGCTTTCAACATCCCCTGTCTTGGGACAGAGTCATAAGCCTTCTTTTAAATCAATAAAGGTGAAGAAGGCTTTAGATTCATGCCAATGACTTCTTGACTAGCCGACATACAATAAAGATTATGTCTTCACGGCTTCTCTCTTTTCTAAAACCACATTGCGACTCAGGTCTCATCTTCAGCTAACTTTTGTAGTCTCTCCTGTAGGATTCTCGCCACAATTTTCCGATTACATCCAACAGCGAAATTCCCTGCCAGTTGTCGCAGTGGCTGAGTTCTTTTTTAGGAATAGGAATTAAGATAGCATGACGCCAATCTTTTGGAACACCCCACCTGTTCCACACATCATGCACCAACTCCAGTAATCGTTTAGGAAACTCATATCCAATACATGCAGTCTTAACCTTTCCAGACGTTGTTTAGACTCACCACCAGCTCTATTATTCTTCACCTTCTCAATAGCGTTTAACGCCTTCTTTTCTGTTAGGAATGCAGCCATTTCTGGCTTAGTTGTCCTTGTCTTATTCTTTCCAACTCTTCCATATCAAACTCACTCTGCATTTTGAGAAATGTTATTAAAATGACTTCTCCAGCTATCATGCTGGGCTTCAGTAGTGGTACGTATATTATCATTATCATCTTTTACCACAGTCATCTTCTTCCTCTTTGAATGTCACGAATACATTTCCACACAAGCTTCCCACTGTGTTCCCTGTCTCTGCTTCCAAAGTTTTTTGTTTGAACGAGCCATCCTTAGCTATTCTTACTGCTCGCCTTGCTGTCCTTCTTGCAATTTGGTGTTTCTTCTTATAGATCTCTTTTCCAGTGCTAAGCCACAAAGCATACAGCTTGTTTCTTTTAAAAAAGAGTAGTTTTAGATTTTTTTCCTCAGTCTCTCTAAATCAATCAGGGTGTCTCCTATTCTCATAACCAAGCTCAGTCTTAGCCCCGTCACACAATGCTGTAGTCAGGGTATCCCACTTCCCTTGTACACACTTCATCTCATCGCACTTTGTGTTTAGCCTCTGGTTAACACTCCTTACAAAATCACTCATAGATGTCTCTCTGCCTTTCTCATCAATATGTCTGCCTTCCAATATTTGACACATCCCATCTTTCACATCTGTTCTTGCTGCGTCTCTACTAAATTAATTTTTTCTTCCCAACCACCACTTTAGCTTTCAACAGTCTATGATCAGTGTTGCAATCAGCACCATGCATCACAGATACATCCAGGCATTCCTCCTATGGCCCTTCCTAAATCACATAATCAATACAATGCCATTTCAATGATTTTGGGTGCTGCCAGGTTCGCTTGTGAATATTTCTTTTCTTACCAGGTGTTGCAAATGGTACCCTCTTTTATAGATAGAAAAGACAGCAACTCCTTCTCAGCGTCATTGATCTCACCATATCTATGAGGACCTCTTTGATACCACTAGTCATAATTCAATACCTCTTGAACCCATGCGAGCATTAAAATCACCTAACATCACAAAGCACTCATTTGATGGATTAGACAAGCCTGCAGCTTGAAGATGGTCATAGAACTTATCTTTCTCTTTTCTACTTGCAACGAATGTGGGAGCTTAGCAAGATAAGTATATGCAGTTGTCCACAGCCAATCTCCAGAGTAGCAGTAGCCAACATTGAGCTTCAAGCTTTCCAATGACTACTACCCGCCTTCCATGCATTTGCTTCTTCAGACAAGACTATGGCAACCCTCTCACCTCTCTGCCTTACTTGTCCCGTGCCAGGAACATTACTCCTAGCTGTCAACACAACACTACCTCCAATTTTATATGCAGCTATTCCAAACCTTTTGGTCTCCTGCAATGCAGCCAGACTCACTTTGTAGTTGTCCAGTTCATTTATAACTTAGTCTATCTTTCTCTCATCAATGACACTCACATCACAACCGAAACGTCTAGCAATCTCAATAGGTCTGTCCACATCAACTAGCGTTCTCACATTCAAAGATGCCATATGCCATGCACGCATCAGACTTGCTTTATGTGCATTATTTGATATCTCACCTTGAGAGGGTTGCAAAGCCTCTACAGGGGAAAGACTTGGCATGAACTGAGTGATGCCATCATTTGAAACCCTGTACTCAGGATTAAAAAACTCTAAGTCTAGTCAGCTTTAGCCACTGTTTGCAGAATGAAATACTGTTGCCCAGGGGTCACCACGGGGAGGCGCTGACTAATATAGCTATAGCTCTTATAAGAACTCACACACACACACACACACACACACACACACACACACACACACACACACACACACATTCTTTCCTTTCATTGCGCTCAAGATGACACACATCTAAAAAAATCCTAAATGTCAGGAGCTGCCTCTTAGAGGTCACGCCCTGTGCGCTACTCAGGGAACTCTGGGCCTGTGCTAGCAAACTCTTGGAGCCGGGCCAGGCACTCGCAGGAGCACCGATTTGTGAAGCCAACTGTGGTGTGAGCACCCAAAGTCTTACCAGGACCGCAGTGGCTGATGTCACGTCACAGCCGATGGCCGCTTAGGACCCCAGTCAATGACCAGGTACTCAATTTATACTCCTGAGTCGAGAGAAGCAAATCTGTGTTAGTTTATTGCTTAAAGAAAGTATGCCATAGCTCGCCATCACTGTGATTTGAACTTGTAACCCTTTAAGGTCCCAGATGTAAACACTTCATAAGATGACTCTCTAACCAACTGAGCTATCGCACCACACACACACACACACACACACACACACACACACACACACACACACACACACACACACACACACACACACACACACACACACACTCACACACAGTGACACACACACACACGCATGCACACACGCACACACACACACACACACACACACACACACACACACACACACACACACACACACACACACACACACACAACACAAACACACACAAGCATACACATACACCAGTTTCTTAGGTATTAAAGTAAGGTAGACTTGTCTGCTAGGCCACGAGCTGCATTTCGCCATCTCTAGAACTGAAAAGGCTTTAAGTTGTAACCCCAGAGATATTCTTTAAAAAATCACAACCACTGCATAATTCTTCAGAAAAATTTTATGGCACCGTCAGAAAAAATGACCCCCATGAACAGTTAAAAGTGACTGGCCCCTTATATGTGAAGTATATGTAGGTGTACAGCTTTGAAACTGATTTCTTGATTCTTTGTTTATTAGTTGACAAGTTGTTTATGTTGATGATGTTGTTAATGTAGCTTAGTTGAAAACAAAGCATCAGGTGCTTTTGCATTTGTTGAACGTCAGTTCTGGTCGTGTGTCAAGGTTAGTTGACTGGCACATACAATCAATTTGCCGTGGTTAAAGTTGTTGTGCAGTTGCTAGGCAATATCAGCTTGTGGCATGGTCTCGTCCCAGACTCTACTCTGTATGACCTTTGCTGTGATAGTCTTCTGAATAGATCTCTTGTTCTAAGTTTGCAGCACACAGTTTGTAAACATGCGGACGTTATTTACAAGTGCGAGAGGGTATGATGTTGAAATAGATTCAGTAGAATATTATGATGAAATTGTGGTGCAATGTTGCAGACTGTGTCAGCTCTACCCAGCCAATGGTTTGAAGGAATGATGGGAAATAAGACAATAAAGTCATTAGAGACTTTCTGCTGGTTTCTTGGAAAGTTGGCTGTTGATGTTAAAAAAGCAGAGGAGAATGGTGGGGACTCTGGCCGAAAGAAAACAAAGTACTTGTTATTTAATTAACAGACTCTGTTATTCTTTCTCTGTTTGTGTACCTGTTTATTCATTTGTTGTACATGTCTGCTTTGCAGGCCCGGATCCAGATGGGGTTAACTGTAATTTACACTTCAATGTCTCATTATTGTTGTATCTTTTCAGGGAGCTACTAAGACAAATCGCAGTGTTGCTATCTTATCTACATGCAGTTGAGAGTGCTGAGAAGCTTGTTGAAAAATACAGACTAACACCAATCGGGAGAATGTAGTGATTGCAGTACACTAGCAACTTCAAACGTGTACATACGTAGTTATGGATAGACATGTTTGTTCAGTTAGTAGCACAAAGCCGGAGCCGTACGTGTCACGTGAGCCGATCGCGAGTAGGCTCAATGCGCGTGCTCGTAGTGCGCTTCGCGAGGCGGGAGCGGGAAGAGCACTTGACTGTGTCGCTGGTTCTGGGCGTCATCATGAAGTACATTCTTGTTTGCGGTGCTGTGATTAGTGGTATTGGAAAGGGTGTCGTGGCAAGCAGCGTTGGAACAATTCTGAAGTCGTGCGGCTTGCGAGTGACTTCCATCAAAATAGATCCGTACTTGAACATCGACGCCGGAACGTTTTCACCCTATGAACACGGTAAGAAATGAATCAGCTGAGGGGGATAGTTACAAAGATGGAGGTCTGCTTCGTTGAGAATTCTTGAGATAACTCGAGTGGTTTCTATATTGTATTCTGCATGATTTCTATTGTACATGTTCTGCATGATGGTTTATTGCAGCGTTATTTGGGTTGTATGTGTGGCACTCACTGTCGGGCGGACGCGGCTTGTTCCAGGAAGTGTTACGCCCTGTGGTGGACCAAAGGTAGCAGCGAAAGATTGTCACATACGGCTTCAGTGTTTCAGTTGTCTGCAGAGTTTAGATAGCTGCTGCGAACACATTTCTTTCAATGGTACAATACACCCCCCAGCTAAATGGGGTGCGTTTTCTTCTAGCCTCTGTGATACAACGCGCACCCTAAGAGTCTGTTAGAACATTAGAGAGGACGTTGGAAAAAACCCGTATCTCCTGAAGTGGACGTCCTAGCAGGTTGATTCCAACATCATTGGAAAGCTCACAAGGAGGAGGTTCCAGAGCAGTTAATGAATACTGTGATTGGTTCTTTATTACGACTCAAACAGACTTAGCAAGCTATTTACATACTATCAAACAAACGTGATAAACAATAAGCAATTCTGCAGATTGTTGCGCCAAATTGCAGGTTGATCAGTAGTCCGTTCAGGTTTATGTAGTAGATCAGCAGTCCGACGAGTTTATGTGGAGGGAGAGGTATGACAAAACAAGGCTGCAAGCTTTACAAAACACGTTGCTGACTTTAAGTCAGCAACGCAATACCCCATACCGCGGTAACCTCACTGACATTCCTAGCATTGTCTCACTTCTTGACTCAGTAGAGTTATGTAGAGTTTGTAGTTTAGTAATATTCTCATACTCTAGACTCTGCGCGGGCGGACAAGAGTGTAATGTTTCATAAGGTAGGCTTGTGCAAGATATATTGTATATCACTTTGTTTTTGCTGGTATGTAAATAGTAGGGTGCGCGTTGTATCCTAGAGGCTAGAAGAATACGCACCCCATTTAGCTGGAGGGGTGTATTGTACCATGATCCCGGGAGGGAGTAAACTTTACATGTCATGCATTGGCGTTGCTTGCAATTTTGAAAATTGACAAGTCTGGTTTCCAAAGTGCGCAACCCCCGTTTTCGTTGCTAGTTTTGAAACTTCTGTGGTAGCCACAGACCTCTACGCCATTTTGTACGCCACTTCTAAACCAAATGATGGATGTTCGCCCTTTTTATCTTGATGTCAGTTTATTACAGTATATGTGCTTGATGTTGCATGAAGTGTGAAGGTCTGATCATTCTACTCAACCATAATAGCAGGAGGGGCAAGTCACAATTCTCATTCAACTTCAGTCAACTTTATGACAAATGAGCCACCAACTGATGCTGCTCTGTTTTATGGCACCCCAGTGGAAGTTGTTAGGGAGATGCATGATGAGAGTGGGACAGGAAGGAACTACAGTGTGGAATTAGCTGACAGAGAAACCCATTGTTATGCTCATGCTCATTGAAGCTTCTCCAGCTATGATAGAGTTTTTGATTGGTGTTAGGCTTTCTAATCTCTTTCAAGTCTTCCAGTCTCTTTCAGACTCTTCTAGATCAACTTTACTTGGCCAAGCTAGTATTCTCTATTATACTAAATGCTCAGTGCACACTTATGCCATAAGCTCTGTGCATGTGTAACCTTTAATTAAGTGGGGCAAGTGGCTACTCGTACGTGTTTACGCTCTATTTTGAAAGGTATTGGTTATGCTCTACATTATTATATAGTAATTAGTCTGTAGGTTTGTTGCAGTAGTAGAAACACTAATAAAAGCGTGAAGATCTGCATTATTAAGAACTATTGATCTGCATTCAAAATCCATAGTGATTGATATATGCTTTTATTAGTGTGTTAAAAATTTCTTGTGAGCTTTTCTGACATATGTTGGCATAGGTGAAGTGTTTGTTCTCGATGATGGTGGTGAAGTTGATTTGGATTTGGGCAACTATGAGAGATTTATGGATGTCAAGCTGCACAGCAAGAACAACATTACGACTGGAAAGATCTATAAGCAAGTGATTGAACGAGAGAGGAAAGGTGATTACTTGGGAAAGACAGTCCAAGGTGAGGATCGGGCAAGATGAACTAAAGAGAGGTTTGCATTGTTGGATTGTCATTGCGGTAGTTGTTCCACATGTTACGGATGCTATCCAAGACTGGGTGATGGATGTGGCTCGACAGTCTGTAGACTCTGACAAGCAGCCACCAGAAGTCTGTATTATAGAGGTGAGCATCCTCTGTGGGTTATCAACAAGTGATGACCTTCATTAATAAGTTGTCCTAATCTAAGAATTACTACTCAATATAGATCTGTGACATAATCAGTGTTCTGACTTTAGTCTTACTTGAGCCAGTTTTGCCAGCTAAAGGTTTTGTCTTCTGGAAGTGACAGGCTATACATTTCGGATGTAAAAATCTCGTAAATGTCAGGGCTGTCATTAAGGTCACATCCCCCAGCGGTTGGGCTTTTATGTGTTACTCAGGAGAGCTCTGGACCTGCACTAGCAGTAGTGCGTTCAAATTTCTCAGAGTTGAACTTTAGGGAGGTTGGGGCCAGTTGTGGGTTTACAGTAAAAGGCCGAAACAAATATATTTCTTGTTTCCGGTTGCCAAGACGGAAAAAAAGAGACCAGGTCAGCCGGGAAAATGTTTTTTGGCTCTATTATTTTGGTCTTGCTTCCACGATTTCACAGACTTACTATGCCAGTTTATTGGAAAAACGTCAAGAAAACGTCAGTTTTAATATAATATTAAATATTTAGTTATAAAATTATATAATTATATTTATTATTATAATATATATATATATATATATATATATATATATATATATATATGTCCACCTGTCTGTTGCAACAGTAGAACCTTCCTTTGTGAAAGAAGTTAGACACTGAAAATTTCATATTTTAATATTAAATATCTGACAAAAGCATCATATTTCAGAATACTTACATTAAAATGTGCACAAATAGACAAGTACATGCAACTGTATCAACATCTATGCCGTAGAATATCCATGCAGATATACTGTACTGTCGAGCATCAGTGCCTCTTCCTGGGTTGACATGTTGGAGTCAGCCTCTCTTTACAGTTCTCACATTTAGGAAGTACTATCTTAAAGTTCTGCAACAGATCAGGGTCGCACATACAATGTACACTTCCACAATGGCAGCATAAATCCGGCTGTTTGCGAGAACATGCGTAGTAAGCAAATTCAATGTGGTCTGAGCACCGCAAACATGTTTGCAAAAAAACCTTTCCGTAGAGGGGGTTATCATCGACTGCTAGCGATGATCCACAAGTGTACTCGACGCTTTCTATTAGCCTCTCAAGTTCTCCCTGTTCATCAGTCGTCAGTTGAATTTGTGTATAGATGCCTCGGGGCTTCTCACACTCATCACACTTGACTACTGCTTGTAAGCGTTGGTCAACTAGCATTCCCGCAGGCACTGCAGTTCCACTTGCACACCGCTGAGATTTGCTGTTCAAAGACGGGCAGTGCTGCTCTTCGGTGTCCTTGCCCTTCAACTGATCAAACTCCAGGAAATGTCCAGATTGGTCAGGATCTGGCTGAGGATCTGGAAGCCAGTAGAGATCACTAAAAGACGGTGAGCGGGGACGCTTGCACACTCCTGAGAGACACTCTTCATTGCCACACTTGCGCAGCTATATTAAATACGCAAACAACAAAATTCGATGTCAGAATGTTTAATAATGGATACGGGGTTTGCTACAATAGTTTGTAGATGTCGGTATCCTACCTGAAACGAGTATTGTCGAGTGCGGCAGTGTGAAGACAGGAACTGCTGAAAACCTTTGTTGGCCAAGTCCTTGGCAGTGAGATTACTCAGGTCTATGTCAGGCCACACACTGCGGATTACCTGTCGTATTTCTTCATCGCACACTCATCCAGGAACACAAACTTGCGACCCTTCATACACTAATCTCGTGAAGCGGTCTTCAATCACCTTTTGAACAGTCTCAATAGAAGCTGCCCAGTCTGCCTTTAGACTTGGAAAGTGGTTAGCGACAGAATGGATTGCAGACATTGAATTTGCATTCTTGATGACACTTTCACTGTCCTCTGTCATTCTGCAACGGGCGAAGGCAGCATTCTGAAGGCCTAGGTTCAAAGTGGACATAACCCGCTTAGCTGGGTTTGAAAAGCTGTGCCCTGGGCATGTCCGGCTAGCAACCAGCAAATCCAAGTCTTTAATAAACAGTGCAATATATGCCAGTTGCACAGACTTGCACGTAACTCTGTGATCGCTTCCGCCATCCGTATATACAAAGGCTACTGGTGGGAACTGGTTTCCTGTCAGTGTGGTTGACAGAGACAACTCAGCCATATGCCAGAAAGGATTGGATGGTTCAAATACACTGGCCTTAAGTCTTACATCAGCTTGGTCACTGTAGAAAGACCCGTCTGTCTGGGTTGGAATGACACAACTGAGAATGACAGAAGGCGTCAGAGAACACTTCGTCTGGTCATGATCCATGGCCGTCAAGGGTTGGTTTGTCAGAGCCATTGAAGGATGGTTTCTGACATTGGTTGAAGTTGGCTGACTGGGCTCCCCTATAGGAACCTTAGCTTTGTCATCCATGTATGCAAACAATGGGCTTGTGTGGCGGAGGTCAACGGCCATTGATCATAGGTATTTGAAAACCGCAGCTGTATAGTGGTCGTCTTCATGTGTCGCTCTCAATATTCAAAATTGTACAGCAAACTTGACTTGCAGCTTTCCAGTGTAGCTGATGGCTGAAGAAGAATTTGGATCTGTTGGCAAGAATTGCAACCTAAGCCATTCAATACTAGGTATGAGTGTGCTGGTTGGGAAACGGCTTGAAACGGTAGTGTGGAGGTCTCGAAGAGAAATAAATTTGCTGAGATGGGCAACTCCACATCTTCGGGAGTCTTCAGCTTGCCAGTCCTGAAGAACCTTTGAAACTTCACCATATGCCTCAGGGCAAGAATTCAAGCGACGGAGATCAACTTGGATTTCTGGCAGTTCACCCAAAAGGTAGAGCTGGACTCTCCTGTCCATTTCTGGGTTACTGCTGGTTGCTGCATTGCCGGTCAATTCGAAGTATGCTGCACGCACAGTAGCAGGTGACAAGCCACTGATCTGACCGTACTTGCTAAAGAACTCCTTTCTCATGTGGCGAGTGTGGACCTCAGGCAACCTGTCCTGTAGGGACTTTACCAGACGACCATCTTGAGTAGCATGATTACTCTCTGATTCTCCCGTGGGCGCTGACCACATAATAACAACAGCGTGGGCGCCACCACCTGGATCATACTTCAGAACGTCCAAGGGATGTGCAATCTTCAGACTCTTCAGGAAACGGTACCTCTGGGAATTTGAGAAGGATTTCCCTAAAATGTCTCCTTCACTAAAGGTAACAGGGATGTAGGCTCCCTCTGATCCAATTCGGTCATCTAGCTTTTCATCCACAGAAAGATCTGAAAGTGCTCCAGGTGAATGGTAGGTAACAGTTATGGCGTCAGACACCTGACGCACAGGGCGAGGCAATCTCTGCCATTCAATTTGTTTTTCACAAGAATTCTCTAGGTAGGTCTGATAGCCTGTCAACGATTCCGCAAGATCTTTAATGTCAGTTCGCACTTCACTCCACAGATGACCAGAGATACATGGCTGGTGAAGTAGAGCAGTTAAAGCCCTAGCGTGCAATCCAACGGAGATGACGTCAATATGTGGGCATTTCTCTTCGCCTTCCAATCATTATACAGCTGCGATCCGAAGACACTGGGCCATCGATCAGGAAGTGAGGGCACTAATTTGCATTGGCTAGCATCCTCAATTGTCTTGAAATGTGGGTGCACGTACCATAGTGCTGATGTAATGGTTCTAACCACGTACCGTCCTTTGTTTTCAACAAGCTTGGAGTGAAACCAAGACCACAGTCCTAGAAAACGACAGAAAACAGTCTACAACTATACAAGACCATGCACATACGGGAAAGTGACAATCATCCTACTTTTCAGGTGTTTGACTACATCCTGATACAAGGCAGACTTCGCCGATCTACCGTTTTCCTCTTCTGGTAGCCTGTCCCTAGCGGTTGCAGAAGTCATTAGAACTTTGAATGCAGAGGCCCCATCAGGACACGGCCGCTTTGCAATTGACATTTCTTCATCAACGGCATCTTGGAGCGAAAACTTGACGAAACGGCATCCGAAGTCGATCAGTAGGCTCATGTTCTCCGTCATTTCCACGTCCTTCCATGCCCCAGTCTTTTCAGACGCAGTCACTGTTGCATTCACGTGCACAGGAAGGCAGCTTCCGTGATTTGCCAATCTTGGCTTCACATGGCTATCAAACACGTCTTCCAGCGTTGTGTCAAATTTCACACGAATCAACTGTTGTGAAAGAAGACGCTTCGCTGATCGCCAGCACTCAAACGCAACGAGGCCATACTGTCTGGCTTCAGTGCGCATGCCCGTTGGAACAAATTAATATCAAAAGATCCAAACAAACTTTCAGGTTTTCCCCAAATTTGACCCGGTCGGGCGACCGGAAACAAGAAATATATTTGGTCCGGCCTAATTTACTACACTCATTTCAAAGGAGAACTCACCAAAATCAACCATCTCGTGAAATCTGTCACTTAATGACACAACTCTTTGCAACCGTTTCGTTTACTGCAGACGTTTACTGTAACAGAGAAATAAAGTGTTGAAATTACTTGTGTGGGTGTGGTTTCCTGTATGTGCGTCTGAGTAACTCTGACTGCTGGTTAGCAAGGAAGACCCATACCTGTGCACTTTCAAGATAAGGATTGTGAGACATATGGTGACAAGTTGTGATTTATTGGCTAACCCAAACTGGGACCCCAAACTTATTATCACACAAGTATTGACTGTGTCAATACAACCATGGAGCCTCAAAAGAAGACCCTTCTTAGATTAGTTCATAGATCATGTCTCGCTGCCTTTTCGGTGCGTTAGGAGTACTTGGCACGGTGTTAATTAAACGTAAAGGATTTACTTCCAAACAAGGACAGAGAATAACTCTTCATGCTGCATATGGAGAATCATCTGAACAACTCGTGGACCATTCTCTGCTTATGTGGCTGACTGGACCGTAAGCTTCTTGCAGGAAGATATAGGCCTTGTATCTTTCTTTCAGCAAGTTTTAGTATTTGCCATTTGGGTGAGAGTTCCCTTTAAATGGTGCATTGTTGAAGCATAAAGAGGTGCTTCATTAGCCACATTTACACTGTTTATCAGATATTATTTAAAAATGGTTTATTGTTTATCTTAAGTATCTCCTTGTCTACTCAAATAATCTGATTACACTGGACCATCACTCCACCCATTGTAACTAAATGTTTTGAGATATTTGCTCCTGGGGTTTCTTTGTAGACAGTTAAAGTTTAGGAAAACAGGGTGTATAACAGGGTTTCATAGATAACGAAATGCAAAGCTATTGGTTGTGGTCTGTAAACATACCAAGATCATCATCCTGAAAAGACCGAGAAGACAGCGTTATGGAGTGCTGCAGCATATAGGTATACATGTATAACATTGATTTTGCAGAGGAGCAGTGAGTCAACGTGACTCACTGGGATGATGCTTCTAGAAGTCAGATTACACTTCAAGTGAGGTTCGCATTACAGCAGATACCATGAACCCTCCCATGATAAGGTAGCAGCAGTTTTCATTGGTGAATCCTCCTGAAATGGGGACATCATTGTTACTCCAGGGACAGCAATTCAGATGATATCTTACATGTCATGCCACATAGATCTTATGTGCTGTACTCACCTGGTGATCTTGGTTGGCATAATGAGATCTTGCATGACTCACTGATGAGGAAGGGTTTTGAGCATCAGCAAGAAACTAAAGCCCGGTGCACAGTACGACGCTGATGCCGATGTTGATGCTGACGCTGGAATGAATCCTATTCCAGCGTCAGCGTCAGCATCAAGGGATGCCGCCTGCGTCAAGGCGGTGTCTTTGATGTTGACGCTCAGCTGAGCATCAGCGTCAATACTGTGAACTGGGCTTAAGTCACCGTGCAACAGTTTTATGGTCATAGTCTCACTATTAGAAGCATATTCAGTCCATTTCACAGTGCAGGTAAACTGTTTCAGCAGTATGCTGTGGAAGTATGCTGTGGATGTGTACTTCAAAATGGAAGGATGCAGACTCCACTTCATCAGGAACCACCAGACCAAGCTGAGGGCAGACCTGCATTCAGGTTTGTATAAATTAAATTTGACATTTAGAATTTCAGCTCGAGGACTGCCTCATTGCCATATGTAGATCATCTTGAGAGAAGAAGACAAGTTGCGAGGAATAACAGTTACTAAACGATTTGTGCAGAGATTCCAGATGAGGAAGAAGATCAAGAACTGCATGATTTAGTGAAGTTGTTTATAATCCATCGTCTTTGTGGTGCACAGAACCACAAATCTGTGTGCATGGAAAATGGCACTTGCAGAAAGATTTCTTAAATGATTACTCTGATGAGGCAGTAGAAAATGTTGAGACAGAGTGTAGAATGTTGAGTGAGTCTAGAATGTTGAGTGAGTCTAGAATGTTGATTGAGTGTGTAGTCAGAAGTTTTCCCCAGACCACAAGAATAAACTTGCTGTCTCAGCGTTCTAGCCAGGATTATTTTGCTAACTGTCAATATGACGTCAATTAATGACTTCATCAAATGTTTGATGATGACATATTTGGTAATGACATCATAAAATTACTTGTATTAGAGTCAGATACATGTATATTATTAGTAGTAGCAGGGTTCTAGCCGGGCATGCTAAGGTGTAGCGGGCCGCTACGCCTTCAGAACTGACCCCTACATCTTCAACGTACCTGCTACACATTCAGAGCTGACCCCTACACCTCCAATATATACTGGCTAGGCATGTACTGTACTCCCTCTCCGGAAGTTATGACAAAGGGGAGGGACTAGCTACTTGAAACGTTTATTAACAGAGTGGTAATGAGGGAGAAGGTGGAGACTTGTTAATCATGAGTCTCTAATTGCATTCCTAAGTATAATAATTGAATTTGTTGCATAGCAATAGTAATGAGATAGTTTCAAAAGCATGGTGTACACGTGTACTACAGTAGGTATCATAAACCATTTCCCAAAGCAGTGGTATTTTTATTTCAGAAAATTGCACAGACAGGTACATGCCATGCCCACATGCCAGATCACAGTGCGAAAGTGATCTGGATAGACTGCTTACCTAATTCCCTGTAAAACCGCCCAGCATCCATTGAAATATACTCGTTGAAATAAACCATTTTGGTGAAGTCTCTTACGATTCTTCTCCTAGCCTGCTCGACATTTGACTGCAGTTCCATTTTCAGCTGATTTATGGTGGCCTCACAAGTCTCCAAATGAGAAATGCTCAATTGATGCTGGAGTAGCTGGAACTCATGTAACAAATGGATGCTCGATGAGCTACTCCTAACTTCCTGCAACAGAGAAATCACCTGCCGAAGTGCAAGAATTTCCATATCCAGTCGTCGTCTCCATGTCGGTTTTGGAGAGTTAGTTGTTGACTTTGCCATTTTTGAGCCACGCTCTTTGGACACTAGTGAAGCAGTAGTGTACTACACCAGGTAACTGATTTCACTCATATCTAATTCACCCTTCACTAAATTGATGATTGCATTAAGAGCATCAATAAGCTTCAGGGTCATGCTGGTCATCGAGATCCTTGGAAGGCGTTGTCTGTCTCACAGCCTGGCTTTCTGTAGCTCATCAAGAAGCTCCCAACAGAGCACAGGGTCT
Source organism: Corticium candelabrum (assembly GCF_963422355.1). Classification (NCBI taxonomy): domain Eukaryota; kingdom Metazoa; phylum Porifera; class Homoscleromorpha; order Homosclerophorida; family Plakinidae; genus Corticium; species Corticium candelabrum. The sequence continues at coordinate 4,300,023 of NC_085095.1, forward strand.
ACAGCATCATCATCATCATGTGAAAGACTGCGCTTTGTCTTGCAGTAAACTGCACTGATCCGAGAAGTCAGAGTCTCCATTTTTTCTAACCGAGAAGCTATACTAGGATGTGTGATCATCAGATCACAATCCACAGAGTCACAAAGGGATGATGATTCCTTAGTAGCTCTGCAGTGAACTGAATCGAAAGAGCCATCCATAGATGTGCAATCTCCAGACAGAACAGTGACTGGCTGATGAAAGGAGCTATTTTCTAAGTAATTAGTAGACTGGTGATCCTCTTGCATCATTAGCACCACAGTTTTCTCACCAAGTGCAAACAGGCGCCTTTCTAACCAAAGCTGCATCATGTGATACAGAATTGACATGTGAAGGCGTGTTCACTGAAAGTCAGCTGACGTGTCAGAAAATGTCGACATCTGCACACAAGCACAAACACATCAGTTGTAACAGATGACAAACCTGAGATGGGTGTTTCATCCTGTTCGGCCTCGCGCTTGATCTCTTCCAGTTCTGATTCATTCAGTTTTCCAGAAGTTAGGAGATATCGCTTCTGGGCAGTCAGAGAAGGATTCTGTTCACACCACAGCCGTTGCATGAGTTTTCTGAAACCAGACAACTTGCATGACAACCACGCACAGTAGTGACAATGTACTATTTCCCTGGTCAGATTCCGTGTCCACTTCCGTCTAGTTGGATTGCTACTCCTGTTAGACGAGATAGTAGATTTGTCAGGAACGGTGGGCATAGTCTCGCTAGCGGGACTTGAAGCCAAATTCAAACGAAACACAGAATGAGAGATTGTTTGACCAGTCACCTTACTCAACAACCGTTTCTGGTCTTTCAAACGGCCGTAGAGATTCCAGATGCTGACTTTTCGAACCTAGTCTCCATCAATATCCGGGTTATTATTATTACCATCACTATTGTATAGTCTTTATGATTTTTTGGTCTTGCTGATTATTGGTTTTATGGTTATAGCTTGGTGGCACTATTGGTGACATTGAAGGAATGCCATTTATTGAGGCTTTCAGGCAGTTTCAGTTTCGTGCAGGAAAGGATAACTTTTGTTGTTTGTTGGTGAGTCTGGTTCCTCAGCCAGGTCCAAACGGTGTACACAAGACTAAACCCATACAACACAGTGTTCGTGAATTGAGAGGACAAGGACTTTCGCCTGATTTGGTGAGTTACAGTATCTTCGGAAATGTTGGTTGTGCTGAAATCATTATATTAGTCATTTATGCATAAATCTTTGCACAATCGAACATGAAGTATGTGGATTTCTATGATATAGTTGTTTTTTTATTTTTTTCAATATACGTGCAATTGAGAGACAGTTTTTGCGTGTGTTCAACATAGAAAACATGATATCAAGAAAACGATGCAAAAACAAGTTTTTACGTATTCGTACACTTTCCTTGCCAGTGTGGACTAAAGGTTTTGGATATGCAAGGATGCATTATATAGATTACTAGCTGAATAGCCCGTTCTCCACATGGGCAGATTAGATTATTAGTTTAGTTAATTGATTTATTGTTGAATGTAAATTTATGTTATTACATGAATAACCCATTCTGAAAATTTATCATTAATTAAGTATATCTCGTTCACATGCATTTTTATTCCGTTCTGAAGGATTAGCAGCCAGACAGAGTTCTCGTGAAGAATTTTGTTCAGAGTCATATCTCGTTCTGAGAAAGTAGCATGGATCAAGTGTTCCATCTGGGCAGCAAATTCTTTGAAGTCATGTGCAGTTACTTACTCACCTGTATATGGCTTGACACGCATGCTGAATCTTGCTCTTCTCATGCTTTTCGGTAGAAATTGATGCACTCCATGTGGAGTTCGGCGCATAAAATGCATAAGTCGGATTCTGTGTAAATGCAATGAGAATTTGGAGAGACACGCAAGGGCTAGAAGAGCGGCTTCAATCGGCAAGAAAGCGCTGATCACTGAATGTGAAGGACGATGATGTGTACAGTCCACACAAGACTGGTGTGGGCGTGTGTTTGAATAAATCAAGGTGTAGCCTTTGCGTCGTCAAGAAATGTTAAGCGGGAATTGACCTCTCTAGAGGACCCTGTGTACTCTGGAGAATTCTGGCCACGTCACTGTCGGCCTGTACAGGTTCGATGTGCGCGTGCGAAGTTTGGAGGAGATCAGCCCCGGGGCGGCAGAGATACGTCGCCTGACCATGCATACACGCAGACAGCTCTGTTATATTATAGATGTAATGTTGTCAACTCACTTGTGTTAGTAATTGTAAATGAAGAACATGCTTTCTTCTTAGATTATTTGTCGCAGTCAAACTCGATTTGAGCAGTCTGTTACTCAGAAGATATCCAACTTCTGTCACGTAGAACCTCACAATGTATCTATCATTCTGATACAAGCAACCAACTCATTGTGTTACTAACATGCACTTCATTTATTCAAACTCTACAGGTCATCAATATTGAAGATTTTGCTTCAATCTACCGTGTTCCTCTTCGTCTTCATGAGGCAGGTATTGTGGCTTACTTCGCGAAACGTTTGGGTCTGCCCATTAGTAGTCCTCGATCAAGAACATTTTTGTCGAAATGGAGAGATCTAGCAAACAGGTCAGTTATGTACGTAAATTTTGCATGCAACTATTGCACCATACTGCCTCACATAGAGGGGCATGCTTTTACAAGTGAGGTTTAGCAGATAGTGCGATCAATGAAGTGGGCAACTATAGGGCACACCCTTAAGCGAGGTATGTAGTCTCAACAGGGTTGTGCCCAGGATTTTCGTAAGGCATGGCGGAAATTCTCATGCTTTTGCCAGCTTTGCCAAAAGATCCTGGGGAGAACACTGTACAGTGGACATACCATCATCATCATCATCATCATCATCATCACAATCATGTATATATTTCCATTGTGATGTCATGTTTAATAGAACTTGAAAAACCATAGACAGTTTTATGATGCAAAAATCAGCACATTTTATTGCAATTGTGCATTTATACAAATTTCTATTCTTATTTTGGATAAATCAGATTTCCTCTGCCACTTGACGTCGATTTCAGTGGCAGACTTGAGCAGTTTGAAGAGGATTTCACAACCATTACCAAATGTCTGACACAATTTAGGACACCCACTTGCTATGTACAGGTCATTGCAATATACAGACCATTGTGACTTAGACTGGGTTATTGGCAAACAGGCAGACAGACCGACCAACAAAGAGACAGACAGACAAACTCTTGATGAGTTTGTATTATTGCTGTTTGAAGTCCACTGCTACACATTTACAGTAACCGTTACAGCGTATAAATGTGTAAGAACATCTGCCACTTGATGCTGATTTAGTGAAGCATGACAACCTAAAATCTGTATTAGACAATTATGATGCAAAAACCAGTGCATTTGTCGCAATTATGATTTTATACACACCTCTGCCTTTATTATTTTGGGTGAATCGGCAGTGTACTCACTCTGCTTGAAACTGATATGGAACACTCACTTGCTACATATGGACCCACAGTAACCTCGTCCTCAAACTCACGTGAGCTTGGCAGTGTCCGGTTCCTGTATGAATTGTGAACACTTGTCATTTGAGAATCTTCCTAGGTTAGAGTAAGGTGTACTCAGAGTAAGGTTTACAACCAGTTAGAGACGTCTGACTAGTTACCATTACTGTCGTGAGGTCTAGGGTAGCTAGAAGAACAGATTTGCCTGTGGGCGTTCCTTTAATGCGCGGTAGCTTTAAAAGCAGCTTTTATCAGTCATTGTTTAGAGTACATGCATACAGCAGCACAGAAACAAAGCAAACAAGGTCTAGAGAAGGCCAAATTCTACCTCCTCTGGCCCACAGCTAAATATGGGCACATCGGGGTTTGAAAAACTTAAGAAATGTTGGTCGCCAAAGCAATTCTTATTATGCCATGCCCCTCAATAAATGTTCGCATGCCACGCTTACTTGTGATGCTCAGAAGCTATTAGTCAAACAGTCTTATAGCTACTTACTTTTTGTTACACTCATTCTAGTTCAGTAGTATGATGCAGGAATGTAACCACATGCAGGCACAGAAGGCGCTTTATATACTAGATTAATATCTATGTTCAAAGGTTTGGACATCCTAGAGTTTATAAACTGACCAACTGACCAACTGACCAGCAGTTTGTTACACTAGGGCCACGGTCTCTTTGTGCTGACATCATGCACACGTGCCATAGTTCTGTTATCTCATACTTGAAGTTCTTACCATAAGTAACACTAGACAAATAGATTGTGAGGCAGAAAGAAGCGAGACTCCATTGACACCTTGTCAGCGCGTTCCTTGCAGCAACTGATGTAAAAGAACAGTACGAAGTCGCAGTTGCTGATGGCAATTTTTTGTGCCCCGCGAAAAGCAAAGTAATGGCCTGATAGAGGCAGTTTCCGTCTGCGCCCACAGCTACTGGAAGCAGATTTACAGGAGAGTCGTCTGGTATCAGATCCCTATCCAGGAAATCTAGTTTGGCACCGAGACAAGATAGTACCTGGCTTCCGGAAATTTGTATTCACCGGTCTCGGTTAGAATTGCTCTGGCTTCAACTTCTGTTGCACATTTCAAGTGTCATAAATGCTGAATGCACGCCATTGTACGAGAAGCTAGTCACAATCGAGCCTATTACCTAAGTGTTTTCCAGGTGCAGGTAAATGTCATTCCTTGTGCACGTGCTTCAGCGCATTAGGATTGCAGAACACACGGGTGCGACAGTTTGCATTCATGTAGACAGCAAAGTTGAGGGTTTTGTGTACCCAGATTACGTCGTACTAGTCTTCCAGCTCTTACTTACTAAACTCGGAAATGTAGAAAGTCTACCTTCGTCATGATTTACCGTTCCTACGGCATGGCGACTTCCTAGGCTTGACTAGTCGCCATTCCTGTGAAAGAGATCGCCATTTGGCGACTTGGCAACCGGTTTTTCAAGCCCTGGCACGTGTTGTAGTATTGAGCCACTTGGGCATTTCTAGGCGTGACGTAGGTGACCCCATCCACCAGAGCCAAAACAAAACAGTAATGTGGGGAAACTTGCACATGCAAATGTAGATTAGGAGGCTCTGTTCGCTCTCACTTTGTATACTGTAACAGTAATTAGCCATTCACACCGAAAATTCAAGATGTCAGACTGCACAACCTCTATCTATGCAGAAACACAGAAAAAGCCAAATGTTACAAGTCAGGTAGCCTCAACGCTAGGCCATCTCGCCTTACATGTGGTGGAGTAACACATGCGTTCAAACATAGGGTTTTTAGACACCCGGTTGTTAGTGGGAAAACATGCAGGTTACAAATGTAGATTAGGCGTTGTTTCTAAGTGCTAAACCCTTATCTATAGCAAAGGACTACACACCATGCTCAGTTAGCCTTGGCATCCCAGACCTGTGTAGTGCCGATTCAAAATCGTCCTCCACGGGTGGGATGGTATCGCCTCATCTCAATATAAGGACCAGCACTAGTGTTCAGTTTCATAAATTGCGTACCTTTCCAATTACAGCTGTAATCAATGAAGACATCTCATGCATGTCGTGGTAGTAATCTGCTGTCTAGCAAAGAGTACTGACACGAACGACAACTTGTAGTGCACTCTTCATGCATAATCGTCCCTACACATTGTGGTTTGTATTCTGCGCCTGTCAACGGTAGTAATGACACCTTCTAGTAGCAGATTGATATATATCTAGGGTCGTTTGTTCTATTTATGAGCCGATGCTTCGACGTATACACTAGCCAGCTGCATGCATGCTCAACCACTTCATGATCACGTCAAGTAGACAAAGTCTCGCAGTGAAGTCATGGCGAATTTTAGTCGCGATTTCACAGCAATTCACTTCAAATTTGCGACAAGTCACAGCGGATGTGTGCATCGCGAATTTCATTGCGAATTCGCGGCGATCAGACTCATGCAGATCGCGTTCATGGCACCATTAGTAAAAGAAAGTGTTTCGTAGCGTCCCGTTCGCGTTCCCAACTAAACCACAAAACTTGTCAAAGGTACCCGGTCGTGCAGCGGGATGCGACACGATGTTCTAGCGTGACATGTCTTCGTCGTTCTTGTTACAGCCGTAATTGGAAAGGAATGCATTATGAAACTGAACACTAATGCTGGTCCTAGGACTAACCGCAATATATTGAGAAGAGGCGGTACCATCCCAGACCCGTGGAGGACGATTTAAATCGGTGCTACACGGGGCTGGGAGGCTGAGGCTAATGCTCAGGATGGCCGAATTCTTGTTAGCAGCTACCAAACAGAGAGGTGGAGCCTTATGATGACATCATGTGCGTCTGGAATAGCTTCATGTGCATCTGAGCCTTGGGTTATAAAGAGTCACGACCTCTCAGAACCATCAGTGTGTATATCCGGATGTTGCATTCACAGTGGCTCGAGGCAGACTGAAGTAGGTATGTGGTTCAAATACGGGGCTTAGAACATGCTTATTGGCAGAATAGTAAGACCGCCCAGGTAGGGATGCGCTAGCTTCGTACCTCCTCTGACATGGGCCATTGTGCCGTAGTGTTACTGACGAACAGACAGACAAAACGCCTCATGCATTTGTATTAACGCTATTTGAGAGACTACCCTTACAAATTTATATAGTAAACCATATGAATGTTTGGGATGATCGTAATATAGAAATTCATGTGCAGTAACACCCAACCACAACTTTGATTACGTGATATGTTTGTTTTACTTTTACTTGCATCCACTTTTTATGAAACTGATAGTGCAGTATTAATGCATCATGGCATGGTATAGGTTATTTAGCAGAGTTTCCCAGCAGAAGTTGCTATTGCTCTGCATGAGCAAGTAGCTTTTATTGATTAACAAACTTTGTGTGCAGATTTGATCGAGTTGTTGATGAAGTGACCATCGCTTTGGTTGGAAAATACACACGGTTTGAGGATGCTTACATTTCTGTAACCAAGGCATTAAAGCATGCAGCTCTGTCTGTGAACCGCAAGCTTATAGTGAATGTATATGGATGCTTCAGAACTGTTTTGGTCTTGCACAGTGGCAGTAAACTTGTTTGCATTTATAGTGGATTGATGCTGAGCATTTGGAGCACAAACTGCAGGCAACAAACCCAGTGAAGTATCATGATGCATGGAAACAGCTCTGCACTGCTGAGTATGTTTGTTCAGTGTGTCTTGGTTATGTCTTTGTGGTTTGTCCATTTGTTTGTTTACTTGTTGGTTTGCACTTCCTCTTCTCATGTGCCTGTTTGTTCTTCTGTCTTTCTGTTTGGTCAGATTTATTGTATTGCATTGTTTGTTGTAGTATTTTACTTCAACTTGAATACTGCTAAATCTTGTTTCTAGTGGTATTCTTGTTCCTGGTGGATTTGGATCTCGTGGAGCAGAAGGCAAGACTTTAGCTGCAAATCATGCTCGCACTAGTGGCAAGCCTTATCTTGGTACTAATAACATCAGATACTGACAGTATTCACTTCACATTTGTCTCATTTGTGTCCACCAGGTGTTTGTCTTGGCTTTCAAGTGGCAGTCATCGATATTGCTAGAAATGTGCTGGGATGGACAGGTTACTCGTGTGTCTATGAACAGGAATGGCATTGAGTCATAATGCGTTTTGCTGATGCAGATGCTCATTCTCTTGAGTTTGATCCTACAACCACCCATCCTGTGGTGAGTCTGTCAGACTCTGATAATGTATAGTTTGGTGTTACTTTTAGTCAAATCATATGAAAATAATTGTGTGTTCGGGGATCACACCACCTTCCAAACATGGGTCGGGCGGATAGGTGATTTTTGCACACATTACATTTTACAGTTAAAACTGGCATCGTGCTGCTTAGAAACATTGTGACATCGTCAAAAAGCCTGTCCTTGGCTGTCTGTGTTCCCAGCACTGCTGCATTGTGCTGCTGGAAGGCTTTGTTCTGCTTGTGAGTGCATCATGCTTTGAAACGTGTTTAGTCTGGATTGCAATGTGTTAACTTCAGTGGCTCCAAAGTCAAAATGCAGCATTTCAGTTTGATGGAAACCAACAGACTGATGGAAGTAGTCAATGATGCATCGTAGTGCTTTGGGCCATCTTCTGTTCACACATGGCATACTGGATGCATTGGCAGGCGCAAATTTTCTTACCGAAGGTTCTTCTTTTCACTGTTTCCAAAACATCTTCCAAGCTTCAGTACTTCGGAGCAAGTATCAGCTTGCTGTTCAGTAGTGTTTTCTCTCCTTCTATGCTTACCTGTTGTCACTGTCCATCTCCCAGTAGTAGCCTAGGAGTAGCAGACAACTGAGGATTTGTTATGGATTACTTGAAGAACAGCGTGCTGCAGGCACCTGCACTTGTGGGCATAGGGTCATGCTTTCAATGTTCAGTGGTGTTAACAGCAAAGATCGAAAGAAGTTCAGATCGGCATCAAAGCTACAGTTGGTTGGGATACCCTGAACACACAATTTATTTCATATAGCCGTATGAAGAAAGTATTTAAAGATCATGCTGCTGTTGGTTGTCCTAGGTAATCGAGATGCCTGAACACAACCCAGGCGAAATGGGAGGCACAATGAGGCTGGGAAAGCGAAAGACTATCTTTACTGATAAGGACTGCATACTAAGTATGTCTATTTGAAAATCTGACTGACATCTACAGTACTGTATTAAGCCCGGTTCACAATACAATGCTGATGCCAACATTGACGCTGACGCTGGAATAGAAATGAATCTTATTCCAGCGTCAGCGTCAATATTGTGAACCGGGCTTTAGGTAGGATGGATGGTCACAGCGCAATAAAGTCAAAGTTATCCCAGACATTATAGGTTGATAGACAAATGTTTGTGCAAACATTTTTTGTACAATTAAAAATGACAGGAAGAGTAACTAACAGTGGAAACAAGGCATGCATAAATCTAAAGAATAAGTGGCGAGCGAAGCGAACCTCTCTCTTGTCATGGCAATCGAGGTTGATATATATATATATATATATATATATATATATATATATATATATATATATAGTGAGAGATTTCGATATACGTACATCAGCACTTGTCATATGGATTTACGGCAAAACGGAGAAACGAATTGACATAACGACAATGCCAGATAAATGCAATTTTGACTCTGCGACACATTTGCAAAAATAAATCAAGGGTCCCTTTTCGAGGGGTCGACTCAATTATATTTTGCGAGAAGAGCGAATAAGTTTTGAATTTGCTCCCCTATGCAACTAAAAAGCAAAGGAGACTGATGCGTGACAAAAGGAATGGAAAGTAAAAGCTAGACAAAGAGAAAAGTCTGTTTTCTGAGTTTCCCCCGTGTTAGTTTGACAGAAATTATTGCAACCATTTTTATGCAACCATTGTTACACGACTAGCTAAGTAAACAAGTGAGATGATTGAAGCGTGAACAAAGAATTGAAGACAAAGCTAGAAGAGCAACTGAAAGTCTGTTTTCTGAGTTCCCACATTTGTTTTGACAGAAATTATTGCTACACAACCATTGTTACACGAATAAGTAAAGATAGAACACCATCACACTCGCCTAACACAATGCTAACGAGCATTTACTAGTTCAAGTGAATTTGCTTTTTCTTGCTGTTCAGGAAAGTTGTACAAGAACAAGGACTTTGTCGAGGAACGACACAGGCATAGATACGAGGTTGCACTATGTAGCTCGATCTTCTGCTTATGTTCATGTTTCCGTAGTACTATTCTGGGTATTGGGCAGGTAAATCCACTATACATCGAAGAATTTAAGAAAACTGGCCTTAAATTTGTTGGTCAAGATTCTAATGATAAACAAAGATTGGAGATGCTGGAACTGCCAGGTAAACAATACCCTTCAGTATAATCAGTGTCATTAGCAGTCTGATGTTTCTGTTCTGTCTAGTGGAAATGCATCCTTACTTCGTAGCTGTTCAGTATCATCCAGAATTTCTTAGTCGGCCTCTCATTCCATCCCCTCCATTTCTTGGTCTCATTCTTGCAGCATGTGGCAATCTGCAGGCATACCTTGAAAGGGGCTCCAGGTTATCACCGCGCTTCTTCTATGGAAGTGAGATGTCGGAATACAAAGATGATAGTAGTGATGAGGAGGTAAAAGAAACATTGGCTTTTGGGGCACCAGAGACTGGACAAATGTCTCTGACTGAGAGGGTTGAAAGTGATCAATAATTTATGAAACTCAAAGTAAGCACAAATACTGATAATTTAGAAATTGGACTGTTGTATTTTAAAGTGATATTGTGCAGTTGCTGTATGTAGAGAGTAGATAGCATTGCAATTACATCACATGTAAAAAGCTGAGACTCTGTTGTGCCCAATAATGTCCAATATACAGTTTGCGTCAAAACTATTGACACATTTCCGGTTTAGTTGTACTATTTTTGGAAAGTCTTTTTGTTTTGCTATGTAATAAGAAAGCAGCGCCAAATTTTCCTCAAACAGCTGAAAAGCAGTCACAAAAGCTATTCCATAGTCTGCGCATCCGCTTAGAGAACTTTTCTATCGTCACATGGGTCATGAAAGACAACACCGCGATATTCTGTTACTATACCGCTCTGGTACCAAGAAGCCATCTGATCTCCCAACTTTTACGTGTTTCTCGCTCTAATGTTTACTGAACTCTCAAAAGATTGGACGCTGGAGAACGTAGAGCTTCCCGTGGAAGACCAAAAAACTAGCTGAAAACCATCATCGATCAGCCTAGTGAACATGACGCACACAAAGAACAACTAAATCAGCAAACAAAGTTGCCCATCCACTAGCAGCGAAGGAAGGACTTGTCGTCAGTTCTTCCACCAGCAGAAGAGAACTTCATGACACAGGCTATCGCTACACTATGCATAAGAAAATTCTGCTAGTGAAACTGAAAAACGAGATCCTGGGCACGTCACAGTCTTGATTGGCCCCCTAACTCCCAGATCTTGCACCAATAGAAAACTTCTGGGTGGTCATCAAGTAGCGTGTTGAGCTTCGTATGCCTCAAAACGTTCATGAACTTGAAGACGCAGTCCAGGCGGAGTGGCAGTTGCTCACGCTTTGTGATCTGTTACCGTACATTGAACGATTGTGTAGCCTAATGCGCCTTTGTGTAGCTAGCGGGGGAAATGCTATCAAAAAATGAAAGGAGGACACAAGCTACTGATGCGCACTTGTGTGTTTCCAAAAGTCTAACGAACCTACGAGCATACACAATAGTTCTTTTCTATCTAGAAACCGTACGTCACATGAAAACAGATGTGTTTCTGCTCACGCTACCCATGGCCACGCCTCCAAGCGTAAATGTGTCAATAGTTTTGACGCGGACTGTACATACCAAATGAGGAAATAATCATACTCTCAGCTGCTGCTTGTATTCTTTAGTTACAACTTCTGTCACGTAATAGGCACTAATGTTATCGAAAAATCAATATCAGTAGCCTGAAACATTGGTGTACTATATTAAGAGTTGCGCGTGAGTTGTTGTTCAGTCATTCAAGTGTGGTTTGTTGCTGGTAGTGTACTCACTGCCATTCTTGGTATATTCGCTATTGATTCTTGGGTACGTTGCGTTCTTTTGATAATATATTCTGGTTACGTTTGCATGTCTCCACTCTGCTACGTGTGTATGAAACAAAATGGCGACAAGGATGCCACTTTCCTTGGAAATGTTTGACGGAGCAAAGGAGAATTGGGACTCTTGGAGTCGCCGTTTTATGCAGTGGTTGTCTCTTAGTTCGTATGGTACAGATGAGAATGCTGACGTAAAGCGTTGTGCTGCTCTCTGCACTTCCATTAGCTCAGCAACGTTCAAACTATTATGCAGCCTTTGCGCTCCCGAAGAGCCGGAAGATTGCACATTCATGGACCTAAATTCACTCACAGAATACCTATCGGAACTACGAAGGTTGTCCTTGTCATGTGAGTGGCCCGAAGCATACTTAAAAGAGAACCTTCAAGACAAATTTGTCATGGGCATTTACAATAAGCGTTTGTTACAACAACTTCTGACCCAAGAACATACAAAATCCCTGGATGAGATGTTTCAGTTGGCAGCAACTATGAACGAGAGTTGATAAAGCGTCCTGAGGGTATTCAATCTTCTGTTTCTGCTAAGGAGTATGTGTCAGCTGTCAAGAAAAGCCAAAAAGAACATCAAGAGTTTGAAACCAAATTCAAGTTCAAACCAGCCAGATATCTCACTACATGATCAGTCAAAAATTCAGTTCCAGAAGTTTTACACTTGTAACAGTTGTGGTGGCAGTCATCAACGTAATTCTTGCCGATTCCGACAGGCAAAGTGTCGTCGATGTGGTAAGATTGGTCACATAGAGAGAGTATGTAAATCATCTACTGCTGTGGTACAATCACTGCCAAATTCAATTGCCAGAATTTGGAAGGAGACTTCGGTTAATGGTGGACTCAGTATCACCACTTACATTTATTAATTGGTTAACGTGGAATGACCCGAAGTTGATGAAAACCGATCGGGTATTGGGTGCCTTTTAAGGTCAGTCTATTAAACCTTTGGAATACTTTATTGCAAAGGTCAGACGAGAGGATCAACTTACGAAATCTACCTTTCTACGGATATATGTGTCAAGTAAGGGAGTAAACACCTTAGGTAGAGATGAACAGGTGCAACTAGATATTCATGTCACTCCCAACAAGTTTGGTTCTGTTTCAGTGTTAGAAGATTGCTGTCCACGTCAACTTCACGAAATACTTGATGTACATGCAGAATTTTTTCAACCAGGTCTGGGGTGTTGTACAACAATCAAGGCTGAACTGAAACTGCAAAATGGAGCAATTCCCAAAAGTTTTAAACCAAGAAAATTGCCATTTGCTTTCAAGAAAAAGGTTGGATTAGAGTTAGATCGCTTGACAAACGAAGGAGAAAAAGTCAGTTCTTCGCAATGGGCATCACCAATTGTAGTGGTAAATATACCAGAGGGCAACATAAGGATTTGTGCAGACTTCAAAGTATCTTTGAACCCCGTTCTGGTTAATGATGTCTACCCATTGCTTATACCAGAGGAGTTGTTTCACAAATTGAATGGTGGATGCAAATTTACAAAGGTAGATTTGGCTGAAGCATATTTACAAGTTGAGCTGACAGAGGAGTCTAGTCAATTAGTTGTGATAAATACACACCAAGGACTGTATCGATATAAAAGGCTACCATTTGGCCTAAGCTGTGCACCCGCAACTTTTCAGAAAGTTATAGAGCAAACGGTAGGAGACATTCGTGGAGTGGCATGTTATCTAGATGACATAGTGGTCACGGGGAAAACTGAACAAGAACATGTACAGAACCTACAAAACGCTGGATCGTTTGAAATCTACTGGGTTCAGATTATGGGTGGAGAAGTGCAAGTTTTTCGAGCCAAGTGTGGAGTATTTAGGTCACATCATTTCAAGAGATGGTATTCAACCTCACTCATCTAAGATTCAGCAATTGTGGAAATGCCAGATCCTCAGAACAAGAAAGAACTTCGTTCATTCCTAGGAATGGTAAAATATTACGATAGATTTTCACCCGGATTGGCAACCAAGTGTTCTATCCTCAATGACTTACTAAAGAAAGGGTTGACATGGAAGTGGACAGAACAACATTCTAAAGCAGTGGATCTCAATAAGAATACTCTGACATCTACTCAAATCTTAGCTTATTATGACCCTAATTTGCCACTATCCCTAGCCTGTGATGCAAGCGCTGTGGGAATAGGTGCGGTCTTGTTTCATACTTATTCGAATGGCAAGGAGAAACCGGTGGCGTTTCCATCCAGAAAATTAACGTCTGCTGAACAGAACTACGCCCAAATAGAGCGAGAAGCTCTGGCCGTTGTCAATGGAGTTCGCAAGTTTCGGCAATATTTGTTAGGAAGGAATTTTTTTCTAATCGCGAATCATAAACCGTTAACCACCATCTTCAATCCTAAAAGAAAATTCCAGAAATGACGGCTGATAGATTACTTAGGTGGGCTATTATATTGTCAGCATGTGACTACCAAGTCAGGTATCAACCAACTAACCTACACGGGAATGCAGAGGGTCTTTTGCGTTTACCAATTTCATCTACTAAGGAAGAGTGAGAAGAGGTTGCAAAAGAAGAGATGGTATTGTGTGCAGTGGAAGAAGAACAACTTCAATGCTTACCAGTCCAGTCTAAGGACATTGCAAATGCCATTACCAATGATCCTATTTTATCACAAGTATATGACTACACTTTAAGGGGATGGCCAAGATCATCAGAATTTATGTCAAAGGAGCTAAAATCATACTTTGATAAGAGACTTCAAATTTCTGTTAGCAACAGATGTCTGCTTTGGGGAATACGAGTGATCATTCCAAAGAAGTACCAAACAGATGTAATTAGTCTTCTTCATGATGGACATCCTGGCATGTCAAAAATGAAGTCATTAGCAAGACTGCATGTCTGGTGGCCATCAATTGACAAACATATTGAGAATCATGTTCAAAGTTGTCAGGACGGACCAAATTTCCATTACACCCTTCAGATTCTCCATCCAAGCCAAGGGAACGTCTACACATTGACTTCTGTGGTTCGTTTGAAAAGAAAATGTGGTTAGTGCAGGGTTTCCCCAGGCTTGGATTTGAACAGGGTGGCATTAATATTAATTAGTCACGTGATTAGTCATTTAATTAGTCACAATAAACAGGTGGAGAAAGGTAGAGTAACTGTGTTTATTCTCAACTGTGACAACAGCAAGTTGCAACATCATTAATTAAGATAAAATACCTAACATCTTAGCTAAACTTAGCAAAGCAGAGTCACTGAGTGTTTCAAAAAATCTGGTCATAAATTTAGTAGAAACTTGAAGAATGTCTTATATGTCAATTCTTCGATTTTGTTGCAAGGCCCAGAGGGTGGCTGCTTGCTCAAAATCAAACTCATCGAGTTCAGGTCCTTCGACAGAGAGTTGAATTAGCTTGTCCAGTGTCTCTGTTTTCAATTGATTCCTGGCTGTATTCTTTATTCTCTTCATGGTAGAGAATCCTCGTTCACAGTTTGCCGTTGATACAGGAAGGACTCAAGTGATACTAGCCAGCATTGATAATGTCTTATACAGGACAGAAAAGGACGAATTTCCAGATAAGATTAACATCACACCCTTGCTTGATTTGTCTTTGAAACTGTCAACCAGAAGTCTCTCTTTTGTTACTGAAGCTTGAAAGTGTTCAGCTATTCCTGTCAACTGCTCCTCACCATACCTATTAAACTGGTCAGGTGTCTTCAATAGCACAGCCACTGCTGATTTGGGATCAAAGAGCGTGGAAAGAGACTTCAACAAACAGGCATCTCGAAATCGCTCTTCGAGATTGTTGACTAATGAGTCAATATATTTCTCACATATATTCGTCTGAAAAGAAGTCTTCAGTTGTTTAGTAACTGGAATACTAAACTGCCACTGGGTAGACAGTTCTCTTACAACACCACTAAGCTTCTGCATGCAAGAGCCATTCTGATCACGAAGAAGCTTAAGGGCAGAAATTGTTGCAGAGACATGAGGCTGAATAAGAGAGATATCAACATCTTCTGTTTGAAAGACCAAACTCAATGCCGTAAGCCCTGGTAACACATCACTTAGAAGATAGATGGTGGCAACAAAGTTGTAGCAAGTCATGGCACTGAGTAAACCCCTAGCAACTGCGTCTTTCTTCTCTGTTGCTTGTTTTTCAAGAGTAGCAAGCAAGGAAGGCATAGTTCGTCGAATGGCAGTAACTGCCTGATGATGGGAAAGCCATCTGGTGTGAACTGCTTTCTTGAGGCAGAGAATGGGCTGTTCCATCAGTTTCTCAATCTCATGCAGAGATGCTTCTTGGACTGGGCTATTGTCAAAATAATAGAAAACTGACGTTAAGATGACTGTCAAATTTCTTTAGGTAGGGCACTTTCGCAGCTGCTTGTGAACTTGCAAGAGCAAGTCTGTGCAGCACAATGAATAGATATCATCTCAGGATTGTGGGCTTTCAATCTCTTGGCCACACCTGTACATCTTCCTGTCATCACCGCAGCCCCATCACTTCCAAACGCCTGGATTTTACTCAAAGAAATTTGGCATGTCATGCAGACATCAACTAGCTTCTTTTTTATGGTCTCCGCTCTGCCATCTAACGAATCAGTCACTTTCAAAAAGCAGGATTGAAACTGACCAGCAAAGAGAAAATGAGAAAATATAACCAGCTGCTTTACGTTAGCCACATCTGTTGACTCATCACACAATATGCTCACAGCTGGACTGCATCGCACCTTATCAAGGATGTCTTTCTCCACGCAGCTGGACATAAGTGTCAAGAATTCATCAATCATTTGGTGTGATTTGTAACTTGCATTCTTGGCTACTTCTAGCTCGGACAAATAGGAGCAACCTAGAGACTTAGCAAGGTGCAGTAGAGAACCAAACTTGGTGTGATGGGCAGTCTCCTCCTTCGCCAACCAATACAAACACTTCAATGCACCAATTACAGCTTTGCATTTCATTGACATTTGCTGATCCAGTGCTGTTCGAATCCCTCCACTAATTTGTGCAGCAGCAGCCTTTGATTCGGCCAGTACGGCGTCCTTGTGGCATTGCGACGTTTCGTGCTTAGTCACTTTATCCCTTCTGTAATTCGTGCAGGGTGTAGCGATCGACACCATTGGGCGTCATGACTTGTTGTGTCTTTGGTAAAGTGTACAGTACATGCCCTCACTGTTCAGGGGTGTCGGCAAGATTTTTGTAAGGCATGGCGGAAATTGTCAGCCACGCCCACCCTAAATTTTTGGGACGTGCCCATTCTGATTTTTATGGCCACCCCTCCACAAAGGCTTTCATGAAGGTTTGATAACACTGACATGCCACAAACTGTTGTCATGGAATGCTCAGGCACGAAAGGAACAAAGTGGTTTATTTTGTAGTTCACTGTGCTTGACCACATTATAGCTATACTAGGCCTTATAGCTCGTGGGAAATTTCCAGACCTCAAGAAGCTGAGAACCTAGTACATAGGATAGGAAGGGCCAGATATGTACAAAACTCAGTTTGTTACCAACAAATGACCTAAACAGGGGGCAGGTGCTGACAACCACTGTTGATCTTTTGAGTACTTATATTACATACCATATGGCAGTCTTTGTCCTAATTGCTCTTATCTTCAAACCAAGCATCCCAAGAACTACTCAAACAACTTCCACTTTTCAAATACAAATACAAGTCTATCGTCTTCATAGCTAATCACTGCCTAGTCATGCAGCAAAGCATGGCGGGCCTGTACCAAGTGGAAGCCAAGGCATGGCGGAGCGCCGTGCCTTTGTATGCTGGGGACAACCCTGCTGTTTGTCTCATTACCTGAATCGCACACATACCGTATCCAAGGAAACTTCTCCTGCCAGAAACATCAAAAGCGAGTCTATGCTTCGAAGTCTTGGCAGGTGGACAGTCGTTCTCTGTTTCTTCAGGCACAGCAAACAGCTCACCAGAACTCAGACCGAAAAAAGAAGTAATCTTTGTTGTGCCCGTAGTAGTCTTCCATTTCATAACTGAAGCCTAACTGGCTACGTGAGACTATAACTGGAGCACGTGTCGGTCCTGTGACTATCGTGCGAATAGCCTTGCAGTCCTACCCACATGCATGGTGTCGCGTCAGGTGTGTTCCCTCGCATGTGCGTAAGTGTTGTGACAATCTGAACATCTAAACGAAAGGCTCAAGTTTGAAATTATGCGGCCACGCCTATTTTTTAAACCGGGTGGACCGCCAGGCTCCAGGATGCCTGGGGAAACCCTGGTTAGTGGTAACATTGACACCTATAGTAAGTGGCCTGAAATCCACGTGATGGAGGCTAACACTACCACAAGATCAACTATTGAGAAACTTCAGGATACCTTTGTCATTTTGGGTCTTTCTGAAATTATTTTATCAGATAATGGTCCACAATTTACAGCTCAACAATTTGGAGAGTATTGTACTTCTAGAGGAATCAAAAATATCACCACACCGCCATATGATCCGAAATCTAATGGTGAAGCGGAGAGATTGGTGGGAATTTTCAAGACATATATGAAGAAGGCACATCTGAAGACAATCAAAGATTTACACAACAGGTTGAGAGACTTTCTTGCCTTATATTGTTCCACCCCTCATACAATAACAAGTCAAACCCCCTCTGAGTTACTAATGAACAGACGGATACGTACCTTGTTGGATTTATTGAAACCCGGCCAAGGAATTATTACCATCAACCAACAATGGCAGAAAGAATGCTATGATACTCACACAAAAGTACGTCAATTTTCAGTGGAAGATCCTGGATGAGTTGAAAATTTAGAGAAGAGAAGCGTTGGCTTGCAGGCTCTGTTAGAGTACGTATTGGTAATGTGGTATATAAAGTGTGTACCGACAACCAAGATTGGATACCTTCAGGAGTTGAATGCCACCTACAGTCAACTATTCACACGTCCCATACTTACAGTATGATCAATCCTTTACTACACTGTGCTGCATCTAACACTGTTGATAGTCAATGTTTGGCGATATCAATTCTATGTCAGTAAATACCATACCACTGTCGTTACAACGGAACTGAGTGCATATCTAGACTGTACATTTCAATTGTCTTGATCACGATCGCAAAACGACGACTACCTATACCAGGCCTCTATACTGCTGGACTTTGCTGATGCTTATGAGCTGCTAGTTACCAACACTCTCTTTCAACACAAACACATTCATACTGCCACTTGGTATTCTCCCAGTGGTTGTTTACAGCCAAGCGTGAAAGATTCATTTTGGTCAAGCATTGTATGAGGTCCATGGTTCATGACACCAGAGTAAAACGAGGCCCTGATTTCGAAAGTGATTACAAATTAGTCGTTAGTAAGCTGGTATTGAAACTGCAAAAGCCGAAGGTCACGAAACAAGCAAACAGTCTAAGGAGAGATGTTTGGGGTTACCCAAAAGCCCTAGGTGAATACAGGGCTAGTATAACTGCCAAGTTCTTGCAAAGATCTAGTGACACTGTCGAAGATAACTGGTCTGAATTTCGCAAAGCAGTTATGGATTCAGCTAAAGAACATCTTGTTGTACCAAGAAGGGCAAAGAACAGTTGGATTTTAGAGCAGATTGATAAGAAGCGTGATGCTCACATCCATTGGATGCAATCTCAGGATGAACAGGAAACACGTGCTAAATATACTGAACTGCAAAGAATAGTGAAAAACTGCTGTAAGAAAGGACAAGCAGGAATAGCTAGATCAGGAAATAAGAAATTTGGAAATTGATTGTAAGCAACACAAGCATGGCGAGTTCTCTAGGAAACTCAGGAAGTTTGATAAGGTGTCGGTGTGGCCTCCTGATGTGAACTTAGATCAACAAGGATACAAATTGTTGACAACTGAAGATCAATTAGCTCATTGCCAATGCCACTTTGAGTCAGTGTTGAACATGACCCGTGCAGTGACCTTGGACACTGGGGTGTCTCCTTGTTCAGTTCCTAGCACTGCACTCAATGATGAGAAAATTATAGAAGCCATTGGAAAGTTGAAGAATGGTAAGGCAACTGGTCAGGACGGAACAGCAGCAGAGTTTCTCAGAGCTGGACCACCTCAACCTGTCGACTGGCTAATTGAGATAATTGAGCACAAAGGAGGATTGCAACAATACCTCGTCAAGAGACATGCTTTGAATCAAATTATGGTATTTATCTTAGCCCACTGGTCTGAGCCACGATTTCTAATAGGTTGCAAAGACTCTGCTAAACGACACAGAAATTAATTGATTAGCAAGAGCCTAACAACTTGCCTACAGTCGCATGGCCTCACAAATTAACCTCATCATGCACATGCACGATCGTCTTCGAAAAACTGCGCCATCTACCAGAATTTAGCCTAGGATAACCAACGTAAAATAACCAACCCATGACGGACTTATTTGGTATAGTTGACTACCTTCACAAATCTAAAGCAGATTTAAATATAAATATAAATTGAGACTCATACACCCTGATGTGTGTCTTTTTCGTGATCTGCTGTACATTTTTATAATCACTCGCCAAGTTATTTAGTTAATCGTCACCAAACCTGTTTATATGATTGTGATGCTAGGAAATGGTTGAGGTCTGTAGTTGTTCACAGAGTTGCCAACCAGGAATACTGAAAATGCGTACGATCTCAGATTTTTATTAGTAGAGTGACTTATATTTGCAAATGGGCGTGACAATGAACGACTAACTACATAAATTTTACAAACACGAAACTATAAAGCTCTCCCTTTGAATCTGTATATGCACAGGGTATTTGCTAAACCCAATGATCAATGTTAAATATGTCAACTAAAGTAACCACACTTAATTCCGTTTCAAAACAACATCTAACTATAATACCTGCGTTTTTTGTTATATCTTGCTGTATATGTTTTAGCTTTCAGTAACAGCTCTTTAGTTGGCTCAAACTTCAGAACACTAGCCTGCGTCATAGCTAATTTTGTTATTATAATAGCTGCTATAGTCGTTTCTGCATTCAGCCACGGTCGAAATTCACTTCTGTTCTTCCGAATCATGCTGAAAATTCTTTCTTCTCCAACATTAAAGTGAGGGATAATTGCAACCAGCCTGGCAACTTTGCTGAGAAATGGAAACAATTACTGTCAATCATTCTGTTTGCCCTTAGCTGGAAATGTCTATATGTTATCCAGTTTGAAAACATCCTTGCCTACGTATTCAGGAAAATAATCATTACTAATCATTTGCTAGTCTGAAAACTCAGATGATAGGGTATCAGTTTTTGTGTGACTGAAATTGATTACTCCATTGTACTTTTCAACCAAATAGATATCTTAATGATGCAAATTTTGCGCTTTGATTTGTCCTGAAGCACACACACACTTTGCATGTTAGAAAAATGCCTCTTCAACCGGAAGTAAGATATTCGGTTGCAACAATTAAGTACTTTCAAACACCAGCTAGGTAATTTTTCCGTTGAAAAGACTCAATATCTCCTTTCTCTTAACTGGAAAGATTTCTATATTTGCGCCATATTTACCTTGCTTAAATTTAAGGTAAATATATATATATATATATATATATATATATATATATATATATATATACGTACCGGTAATATTTAACCTGAAAAATATAGGTCAAATGTGTTACGCATTTACTACACATTTGCCAAGTATTTAGACTACTAGTAAATGTATTATACATTTACTTCACAAATTTACGCCATATTCGACAACTAGTAAATGTAATAGATATTTAGAACATATTTATTAGAAGTAAACTTCATGTGTATCTTACTGTCACGTGATTTACGTCAAGTAAATATTATATAATTAAGTATTGCTGAAACTTGGGAGATGGTCTGGAACTTCGACGCTTGTAAAATACATAATTTATTTTAACGTTACTTGATTTGAAAGTTCGTGGCTACGTATTCAGGCGCGCAGGGCGGCCTGGGTACAAGGTTACGTATTCGTAGCCTCGTACAAACGTGCCACATTGCAACTCGTATGTAGGTCACACCCTCAGCAACTGAATAAATAATTGTTTCCCAGAGCCAATCCAAAGTTGGAAGACAAAGTATTTGCACATGTCGAATAGTGTTATAAGAGTAATAGCCCAGTTTCTTCCTAGTTATGGTGGTGATTTTGGCAAACACAAGACTTGACTCTGTGGCATGGGCGGTGTCTTTCAAACGATAACATCGAGAACTCGTTGTAAATCGTTGGACCAGCGCGAAACTCAGCGAAAGTATAGTTCAGGTACAGTCTAACGCTTTTGATGTTTCGAAACCTATGTAGTTGTTGATGCGAGGTTCTTCTGCGCAATCGTTTGTGCGTCAAATCAGGCATAGAACATAGATGCCGATTGTTCACAAAACTGGTCATACTAGTGCTATATGTGTTAGTAAACGTATTACAAAACGTTTTCCAATTTTCTTTTTGCGAATTCTGAGTATACGGGGTAATTCTCCGGAAGTCAAGGTCAATACGAAATTAATTAATGCATTCATTACATTACTCATTTTACTGCAATTCTTGTATTGTTTGGCTATCGAACTTCGAAACACGCGTCCACTGGAGAGACACCGCATCGACTTATGTTTGGCAGAAAGGCACGTCTACCTATAGACGTGGAGCTACAGAATCCTCTTCCACAACATCAACCAACGACTGATTTTAAGCAAGCAGTTGAGAAACAATTACAGATAACAAGAGAATTTGCAGACAATGAGATAGTGCAAGCTCAACACAGACAAAAAAAGAACTATGACGACCGTAGCCGTGGTCGTGTGTACAAGGTAGATGATTACGTTTGGCTGTATTACCCAGCAGTACCTAAAGGATTATCTCCAAAGCTTGCTAAGCGATACAGTGAACCATTCAAAATTATAAAGGTTCATTGTAGCACCAATGTCTCTATCAGACGACCTAAAGGAGGACGTGTTCAGCGAATTCATGTCAACAGAGTGAGTCCATGTTACCGAAGAATGCCAAGCCAGACTCCAGAATGTTCTACAAGAAATAACCATGCAACCGGACGAGCTTCTCATGATCAACGTCATCCGTCATCTACATCGCCCGAGGTGGACATCCATCATCACATCGACAAGGAGGAAGCAGTCTTGATAAGAGCCAACGGCAATGCAGTTAAAGTTCAACCTGTTCAAATCCCTCCAGCACAACCGATGGTTCCACCTGCACCTCCGACTTATTCAGCCTGCCTGGATGAGAGCCGGGGATTACAACGTTGGATATTATTGACTCAAGTGTTGTGATCGATCTACCTGTTCGTCGTACTGATCTTAGAAGACGTGATAACCCGTTTCATTACTAGAGAGGGAGGAATGTAGCCCGAGTAATTAATTCGATGCATGTTTACGTTAGCACTGCGTTATAGCACGTTAGTATGACATCATGACTGTTGCCTATTTAGACCATTACACTTGCTGGATTATTTAGTCTGCATTGAGTACAGCTACACGTTATAGCAATAGAATAGAGTTGCTCTACTGCTGTGTCGGACCACTGCATCTGCTGCAAGCACTAACAGTGAGAAGTGCTACACTTAGTTGGCGTATACTCAGCAGTCTTGAGACTTCCTGCATGCACTCCGACACAAATTGCGTGCTCATGTCGCTAAGGACTTCCTCAGGTACCCCAAGACGGCTGTACATATTCACCAGAACCTCAGCAACTGTCTCGCTGCTCACCGTTTTTAGGGGTATAGCCTCAGGGTACCTCGTGGCATAGTCGACTAACGTCAGAATGTAGCGATGCCCCTCTTCACTGGTTGGATGTATAGGACCAATCAAGTCGATTGCGACTTTTTTGAATGGCTGATCAATGAGACGCATGTTCTGCAGAGGAGCCCTTGAAACCGATCTCTTCCGTATTGTTCTCTGACAAATGTCACAAGCCCGACAAAATCTCAAATCATCAGCGTGTATGGCTGGCCAATAAAAGTTGTTGAGTATCCTGTCAACTGTCTTCCGGATGCCCAAGTGTCCCCCCCATCGTTGAGTCGTGCGCAAGCTTCATCACCTGCTTTCGTAATTTCTCTTGTACCACCACTTGCCGAACTGGCTTGCCATTGTTGGCATGGGAATGTTTGAACACTCAACACAGGACTCGATCTTTGACTTCGAACTTAACTTCGTGTAGACCCTCCTTCGTGATATCGGTCTTCTTGTAATACTTTTGTAACGCGATATCCTCACCTTGCATTTCCACAATCTTGTCTCGGTTGATCTTGAGTTAATTTTCCACTGGTAGTACGTTGAGAAGAGTCGCATCACCTACTTTTTTCGCGCTGGATCTTGTCGTCATTACGTTTGCCATATGCCACTCAGAATCCGGGTCGATTGCTGCTCTAGCGCCTGAGACGTTACCACAGCATCAGGTGGGCATAGTGCCGAGACCTCTCTTGTCAGTACGCTGATTCGACGTGAACAGTGGCCATTGGCACTCTACAAACGGTATTGTCCACTATTTGCATCAATCCATAGCTCCAGTATACTGGGTATCAAGAATAAACTTCTGCTTCACTATCACACCACTGCACCCGTTATTTCTCAAAACACGTACCCCGAAGTACCAATCCTTACTTCTGACACGCATACACTGACCATTTACTGAAAATTCTTTACTCACAGAACTCCTTATCAGCGGAACCTTCTTACCATTTGCTAGAAGTAGATACCTGATGGCTTAACTGACTTTACCTCGCCTTCACGATGCGTGGCTGATCCACTGTCTAGACTGACTTCTCCATTTGTGCGAAGTTGAGTCACATAAAGTTGTCTGTTGCACGCTGTTAGAAATCAATCCGCGGCTTTGGTCACCTCCTCCAAGCTCTTGAGTGGCTTCTTTGCCAGAAATTTAGCAAAGTCTTGCTGACAACTTCAAGGAACTGCTCTTTTACAAACAAGTGGCGCACCCGTGCCTGAGACGTGTCGTCGACTTCAACCAGACTCATCCACTTCTTCACGTAGTTCAGCAAACGCGCAATGAACTGTTACAAACTCTCGTCGATTACGTCATACAGGTACCGTTACGAATCTTAGACAATGGTGAATATATCGGACATGTTTCACTGTTTCTTTGTGCAGGCTACCAGAAAAAACAACGATTGTAACTCAAATTACCAAGGTTTAGGTACACCTACCCTTCTTAATGTCTTTAGTATTGCTACATTTTTGTTGTTGTATATAACAGAACTGTTCTCTATTTAGCAGTTTCAACATTGCTTTAATTAATTAATCTGACAAAATTTGTTTTATCGTCAGATTAGGATAAACCTATTTCATCACTTCAGTGAAAGATTGCAATTTCATTATAACATGAAATCAAACTTTGTTGCATGACTAGTAATTGTTGTTAATTTTAATTACCGTCCATAATGCAAACAATGCATCACAAATATTTAATTTTAGTGTATTTCATACAAACTTTAAATTGTGTGGAATTAATTGACTACTTAATGTATGTCATTTTTTCTAAATTGTATTCAGTTATTCAATTTTATTTACCAGTGGTAAGTGCTCAGGGGCAAAGAAAATGTGGTAGAGCAAGGGTGGATGTTACTTTCATGACCTAGCCGGGCCTTTCAAACCCGTGAACGTGTAGTGCGCATTGGATCCTCAGCTTTGATATGATTCAATACTCAATTTGAAAACTGTGTAACTAACTACCTTTGGTCATTGAACAAATTTGCACACTTCTTGATTTCACTCACCTATGAAACGCAGGAGCAAAATTCTATGTTTATTTCTATACTTCAATATGCTAAATTGTAATTGTAGTTTATGCAAACTTACATTCTGCAATTAACGTTACAGTTTAGTGTGCAATACTAAATTTGGTGTTGTAGCCACTGTAGTAAACAATTGTTAACTGCTGTTAATAGACGCAGAATTAGATAGTAAAATACGTAAGAACTAATTTAATTGTCTATGGGGAAGTACCTTAATTAAACGGAATTCTGGTAAAAGCAAAAACAATTTTTGCTAATACTGTATTAAGGAGATTATCTGTCTGCTTGCCACCATTTTAGCTGATGTACTATGTCACAATCTACAGTTGTACAGTAATTCTAATTGATCTTGAAGAAATGTCAGGATTTACCATTTTATTACAACTTTACAACATGATGTGAACAATTAAACTGCAACATGGAGTCGTACAGTAACAAAAGTTTAGATGAGCTACACAGCGTAATTGGGTAAATGTTTTAACCGAGCATACAACTAGTTCAAAGAAAGCAACAGAGAAAATGCAAATTTACTAGACTACTCCAAAGCCATTTTCTGAATATCTAAAACAACATTCATATTTGCCGTATACTCTTTTTGGGTGACAACTCGTCTTGGCAGCTCTAGAATCATAGCACATGTTGCTGTATTGGGAAACATGAATGTGCTGGACAATGCGATTGTGCCTGGTTGATAAAATGCCATCACTGTTATCTCGCTGCAACCTGTGCTGAACTGCATCAGAGTACTCAGGTTTGTGCTTTCTAGGGAAATATCAATGTCAAAAAAACATTTTTTGTAGTGCAATTTATAATTGATTCATTGACAAGTATTTGTGTAATATGTATAGAATACCTTGATTATCTGAATGGTGGACGTAGTGCACAAAATAGCCTTTTAGTTTTGGCGAGTGTTGATTCGTAGGTCACTAGATTTAGGAACAGTCCACTTGTTAATGGCGTGCTTGCTGAAGCAGTTAGCAGAGGTCTAGTTTTTGTCAAGATGCCATTTGCGACATAGAGTGGAGTGTCTTCCACTGGAGGCAACTGTCCAAAGTCTCTGACCAGTATCAAGAACAGACTATTGAAAGGCTCCGTATCATGGTCAAGACTTCCTGGCACAACCTCTGATGTATCATGCCTAACAGACGTCGACTAATCATTGACATTCCTATTTTAGATAACAATATTGCTTTAATTGTTCTTGCAGTTTCTGTAGTGTAGGACAATGCAATTCATTACTTGAACTAAAGTTAACTGAGAGTCAGTTTTAATAAAGAGTACAATGTTCTACTATTGACATTTAACACTGCTTAGACTCTGTCGGAGCAGCGACACAACATGTGCTTCTGAGTAGAGAACGGAAGCATCCAATAAAATACGATTTACCCGTACAAGCCGTTTCACATATGACTCATCAAAGTGAATCTGGCGACAGACTCTGGTTAAGTTTTTCGAAATGACATTTGACTATGGCATATGCAACTCACAGATTGACTAGTAAGAACTCAGGATTATAGTGTCTCAGATCAACGTTCTGATCAGCTACACCGTGTTCAGATTTATTACGAGCAATAAATGTTATGGCTTCCTGAGCATCAGGAAAACTCACAGCAGATGCTTATCAATCGGTATTACTATTAGAACTTTGTTCGTTCTTTGAAGATTCTGAAAAGTCAACATTTAATTGACATAATACCACTCAGTCATCTACTGTGTGCCACCTATTATTTTAAGTACCATTTCATTGACATTGCATGGTGCTAGATTGTCACCATCGATTTTTATTTTGTTACGAGCTGGTGCCTTTTTAACGTCCTTGGCAAACAAATCCAATGAATCAGGTCGTCAGGACAATAGCTCTGGAATTCTTCCCACAAAGCAACTGCACTACCACCAAAATCAGCTGTCAACCATGGTTCTTTTCAGAATCGCAAAGGTTTATATTTTATTTACCAGCTGCCTATATCAAGCAGTAAATTTCATTTTTTTCAAATCAATTGTTGTTCCTGCTTGTTAATTACTGCGCTACTGTGTAATTGTAGTACTGTTATTTAATGGTATATATTGCCAGCGTGCGTTCTTATTATACATCCACATGCATTGCATCACAATGGAAATAGTGTAGTCTTGTACAAAATAAGAATTTAATAGTTATCTTATTATTTGTTGTATGTAAAGTCTTCAAGAACATATTTAAAGTCCCAGCGAAAACGAGAGAATAGAAAAACCATAGAAAGGAAGATCTATAGAAGGATAGAAGACAGCAGAGGTTGCATAATGTAAGTCGATATTCTTTTTTAGATTAATTGCATGATGCATTGTTAACATAAAATGTTTAGAAATATTATCGCAGAAAAGCTGCATTCGAAGCATCAACAACTTATAGAAAGGAAAACAAGAAGTCCTGGAAGCTGTAGAACTGGAGCTAATGAGCTCGGAAGAAAGCCAGTACAACAGTACATGTGATTGTTACTCTTAACAGCAAAGACTTCGAGAGCAAGTGGAAAAAAAGGAAATATGGGAAAGCTATGACAACACGGCCAATACCTTGGCGATCTGAAAGCGCCACATCGATCTTTACGTCTTTTGACTAAAAATACGGGCGCAAGCAGACTGAACAAGCGAAGAGGATGACCTTTCCTAGGCATGAAGGCGCTCCATCCACGCGGCAAAGGCCAGACAAAACATGCCTGGTTGGACAATAACTAGTGGTAATGAATTTTAGCTTTCTATAGATATATATTGCTGCATACATGTGCATGAGTCTAAATGACATTATATTTGGAATAAAAACTGTTACTTAAATTCAATTTCACTGTTCTTCTGTGAATTGAACGCTGGTTCCATACAAAAGAATTTCACTTTAATTGCCATGGTAATAGTAATATAACAACGTCTCTAAAGAGACTAGATTTACTCTTGCCTAATCTAAGATAAATGCAACATATAGACCAGATTCACTCATGCCTAATCTAAGATAAACGAAAGATATGCTCACATTCTGAATATGATGTAAATCCGAGTCATATCTGGTATTCGAATCTTGTACGCAGTGGGTACATGATGGTAAACGCCATTTATGACATTGCGCTAGTATGGTTAAAATGGGTAAATGTGGTATTCAAACAACATTGACCCAATATTCACCATTATGTAAATGTACTAATCTGTCCAGTTCTGTTTAGCCTTCTGAGCATATGATTTGTTGCATATCCAGCAAAAAGTTCTTTGTCTGTCAGTTGATCTTTTGAAGCTCTCACTGATGAAATCTTTAATATCTATAGCCCGTCATATAAAATGTGGGGTAATGAATTCAACATCTTGTTTGCTTGTGTTAAAGTATTTAGAAATGCTTGGAAATACATAAAGAAAATCTCTTTCAAAGCATTTTCAAAGTTTTTACGCAACCTTTGAAAGAAAGATTTACTACTTCTTCTACGCTCAGCCATCTCGATGATACATATTTCAGTATCTTTCTGTATTCTACAGCACAAAAGGAACAAAAGTCTTCTTATGAGCTAGTTCATTTTTGGGTGTTTCGAAACAAGAAAAACAAGTCTGTTGTGATATCTTCTAGATCACAACAAGTCACTTACACAAAAGCTTTGCTAGCAACATAAGCTGTATTGTGAATATTATGACATGGAAATCCAATGAAACAAACTGAATGGTCCAAGGAATGAACCCTGGTCATAATTGTTACGTTACATAACGGCTCCTATATTATTCTATTTTTACATTCTTGGTTTAGAAGTCCGGAGTCGATTCATTTTTAGCGCACTTGGCTGTGCTTGTAACTTGCATTAAATATGCGTTCTGAAGACAAAACTTTGCGTAATGCATAGGTAGTCTATATTCTATCTGGTATACTTTAACGTAACCTTGCGTGTGTAACGAGAAAACGAAAGTGTGGTGACGACATGTAACGCCACATACGGAACATCGGTTTAGCCAAGATCATAGTCTCTGAATAATTTCTAACATCCAAAATATAACACAACAATTCTCAAACAAGCCAAATGCAACTACGAAATAAGTGAACGGTTAATAATAACTCTTGTCTTCGGCAAAACTGAAAATCTCGGGAAACGCGTCAATATTGTAACGTGGTGCGTTCGTATTCTAGGCGTACACGTTAAGATGTCTCTGTTACAATAAACACACTACGTTTATATAGTACGCTAATGGGGTTACCCAATACATCTTTTTTTCTTTATGAAAAAAACGAAATAACTTACTACCATGCATGCTAAGTGTCTATTTACCGTAAACATAGTCGCTTAAATATTTTGGCTTTGTTACTGTTCTGCCAGATCGTGTGATAGATGTTGCAGTTTCTCTTGCTTGTTCTCTAACTGATTCGTTTGCATGTACTTGTGGTGGTACTGTCTGCTTTGTAACAGGTTTAGAGATAAATGTTTGTTACTTCTGCTTTGGTTGTGGTATCATCTCGACTGTTGGGATCATCCATACTTGTTGAAGGCTTGAATTTCTCGTTGGTCTTTCGAAGATGCACTCTGTTGCTGCTATAAGTAATTGTTTGGTTTGTAGTGTAGTGCTTGCAAAAGCAAGTGATTGATCATGTTGACCTTCTCCAGTACTTTCTCCCTATCACTTTGCTGATGCATGCTTTCTGTCTTGTTTGCATCTACATCATATATTAGATATTCTCGCGACAAAGTGTCTGTCAGACCTAAGAATCGAGATAAATAGCCAGTCATTCCAATGCAACGACGTATTTCAGCAACATTCGTAGGCCTTGGCATCTTTTGGATCGTTTCAATTTTTGCAGAATATGACAATAGCCCAACTGAAGAGAGTACATGTCCCAAGTATTTCACCTTCTGTGTTGCTATTTGACATTTCTCTCTATTGAGCTTGATGCCTTTCTTCTGACATCTATCCTGTAACGCTGTCAAATTCTTGTCATGATCTTCACTAACAATAGCTACTGTAGATCCCTTGCAAATTATCAAAATGTCATAGCTACCGTACACACACCTCGAATTATTTGAATAGCTGCATTCAATCGCTTCTGAAATATCCTTGGTGCTGTAGATACCCTAAATTGTATTTTCTTCCAACGATATTTTCCAAAGGATGTACCAAATGCGGTAAGCTTGCTACTTTGATCATCAAGACTTGTATGGCAAAATCCATTCATCACGTTTAGCACACTGAATATTCGTGCTTCAGATAGTACTAGTAACAGGTCTTCTTGGGTAGACATGAGATGTGGACTTCGAATGAAAGCTCAGTTGAAAGATTTAGAAACGATAAATACTCTAATTATGCAATTTGGTTTCTTTAGCGTCTCTTGACTGGAAATCCAATCTGTCGGCTTCTATTTATTTGCTATAACTTCCATTTCTTTTATTCGTTGTAGCTCCTTCTGCAGCTGCTTTTTTGATAGCTATAGGCACTCTCCTAACTGAATGTTTTGTAGGCATGATGATCTCATCCAAAATTAGATGTACCTTGACTGTTAATGGTACCAGTTTTCCTTGGAAGACCAATGGATATTTCTGCATCACACTCTCTTCTGTCATTGATTTCGTCCTGTGCCTTTGTTGTTTTAGCTGAGTGGTGATAGCTTGCACATCTTATATACTTAGCTGTCTAAAACCCATATCTTGCGCTGAGGAAAACGTCGTCAACAACCAAAAAGTTGCTGCGAAAAACATTTTCATTCTTTGGTTTTATCACTTCTAATGTGCATTTAGCCAAAGGATTGATCCTGCTTCTGTCACACAGCGTTAACTGTTGCTTTGTTTGCTCTAAACGCGTTGCTATTGCCATAAGTTGAAGTTTAATGACGTTACACGTGGCACTTATGTCAATTTGAAAATTGATCTGCAGTCGTTTTTCACGTAGGTTCTGTTCGGATATGTTGTAGCGGAATCGTTTAACACATTGACTGACTTATTATCGTCTGGAGTCAACGTCAAACTCACCAATCAGTCATTACAGTATTTTGCATTATCTGTGTCACTGCTTGATATATCATCTTCGACAAGGTGTAGCTCCGCTATGCCTTTTTTTGGTCGTTGCTGTTTTTTCCACTTGCACATGTTCGTAGAATGATTCATCTTGTGTTACGCTTCACATTGTTTCCAAAGGTTTTGCAGTATTGTCGTCTAAGCCTATGACATATACCACAATATTTGCATACTTTCTCACCTTCGCTAGTCTTGCTTCGCGTTGGTTCTCGGCTTCCATTGCTGCTTGGCCATCTCTGCGCTCAAACGGCCATGGCATGCACTGTATCATGTGCAGACATATCTTTTCTTTGCTATTCTGTATTTTCAGTCGCTGTTACTCAGACATTCAGACAGTGTTTTTCAGACATTGTCACAATACTCAGACAGTGTCAGTTCCCTCTTCTGTAGGAGTTGTTTCCAGAGGGCGTCATCTCTCACTGCTACTACTATTTGATCTCTCATAAAGCGTCTTGCATAGTAAGAAACTGACATGTCTTGGCTAATTTTATGATGTTAGTCAAAATGTTATCGAATGACACACCGTCTTGCTGTTTTTCGCCATAGAATAAAAGCCGTTAGTAGAAAACATTCTTTTCTTCCTGACAGTAAATTTGCATCTTGTCTAGCACTCGGACAAGATAACATTTTTTCTTCTTTGTAAGGAAAAAGTAGTTCATTGTATATTCGAAAAGCTTCGTAGCCAATGCATGTTATAAGTGTTGCTATTCGGTGTTTCTACCTCTGCGGCTGTCTAAGATTCGTGAGAACTTTTTTTTTTTTCGCGACAGATTGTTTTTTACCACAAGCGGTCAGAATAGAGGGATTCGGCTTTGCAGGCTAACCGGTCGTGTTACCTTCGCTTTGCTGCTACTTTCTCAACAGGAGCGTCCAGTTGTTCAGCCAGCCTTTACACTATTGCTAGAATAGCGTGTGTAGCGTGACAGTGTCGCTGCTCCGCTCACTATCAACATGTAACGTTGTGCGTTTGTATTCTAGGCGTACGCGTTAAGAAGTCTCTATTACAATCAACACACTACGGTTATATTATACACTAATTGGGTTACCCATTCAAATGTAAACTCAATGCGCTCCAAAAGAAGACTTGGCAGATTGATGTTTGATCCGTCGTACGAACGAATTTTTATATTATACCATGATCTAGCCATAATCTAAATGAAAAATAGGATTACGTTCAAAGATATGTATATTTGACCGTTTTGGAAATCATGAAACAGCTGTTGTTAAATATTTTATACTAGAGCCACCTAAAGTGAGAGTACGACAAGAATGTTAATTATGAATAGATAAAGCAATTATTACGTAATTTACACTTATCCTATCTCGTACGCTACACCAAATCAAAAAATTTTAATTGAAAAATGGACACATCAAAAAGTGTGTATGTATTATGCCCAATAGATATCTACATATATACATATCTTATCACCGCCAGATAAATATTTGCATCTGTGTGTGGTAGCTTGCTTGAACTAGCCAGCCTCTAAATTTGGTTGTTCGATAGCACATATATTTTCAAACAACCCGATGACGACTTCTAATAGAAATAGGTTTTTTTTGACATTTCATTTAATTTATTCACAATCTGTCTATTGCGATGTCCTAACATCTTTGAGTAATTTTTGATTAAATTGATTATTATTAACTGCTTCAGCTCTTGCACGTTGTTCCTTATTGGTGACCGTTGTTGTAGTGCTTTTGGACTTTAATAACTTGTTCTGTTTAGCTATCTTTAAAAAGTATAAACTCGTTCTTTAACTAATTAGGAATTGTTGTTTCAGTTGTAACTGTTTCATAATAACAAACGTGAAAGTGTTGTCGCCATACCGACCATCACATTATATTAATAAGTTTGCCTTGTCTTCACAATATTTGTGTATATCCATTTTCATCCAATTATTTACTATAAACTTTACTATATGTCGATTTGTTTGCGATCATATCTCTGTTATACATACTGTATTGTATACTTGTTTAGTAAAATATATGTACATTAAAATATATTTGTTCTTTTTACAAATTTCCAATTTAACTGTTATTTAACACATTTTTTGATACACTTCGATTGAAAGGTGTAAAAATTTAATGGTATGAGTTACTTTGTACTACCATTGCATTCTTTGTATTCATGTAATGTTTTTTTCTAATTTACGTTGTTTATAGTATCTTATTTGCATTAATTTAAGAATATTGGTTTAAAGTATATTCTATGTAATTGCACTTTTTTACGTTTATTGCTGTTATGTTATGTGTTGTTTCAGTTTGCTATGTTTTCACCAGTCTATTTTAACAGTATGTATCTAAATATTTTGAACTGCTTGAACAATTTTCATTACGACAGGTCTTGCACATAGCTTCTAAGAATTTGTACTGTAGCTCTTACGTATGTAATAAAGTTATACTATAGTGCCACAAGACACTTTTTGCTTTACAGTTATTTGAACTGTTATTAAGTTAAGTAATCTAGTTACATTTGTTAAAAGTAAACGCATATGGTTTAAATAATTAACGCGCATTATACATTAACACCACAGAAAACTTAGCACAACAAAAACAACACACACAAAACTGAAAACACAAGACAAACACAGACAACACAACACCACACCGACAACATATCTCAGCAAAGATAACACAATACAACACAGACAACTCAACGCAACATAGACAACACAAACAAAACACAGACAAGACAATAGAAAGACAGATAACACAACACAACACAGACAACACACACCAACAGAAATTAGAAACACATCACAGACAATACAACACATCACATACAGCACAATACAACCCAGACTATTCAACACTGACAACACAACACAACACATCACAACACATCAAAGACAACAAGACACAATCAACGCAATACAGACAACAAAACACATAATAAAACACAGACAGCACAACAAAGACTACACAAAACAAAGAACACAACACAACACACACAACACATTCCAACACAGACAAAACAACACAACTCAACAGAGACAACACAACTCAACTCAAATAGACATCAAAAGAAAACACAGATAACACGTGGACGATACAAACAATGCAACGAAACACGCAACAAAACAGAACACAGACAACACAAGACAGCACAACACAAACAAACAACATCACAAAGACTACACAGCAAAACAAAAGAAAATACGACGCAAATTAATGAACACAATACACAACATAAACCAAAACAACTGAAGACAACAAAAACCAACGCAGACAACACAACAGACATGCACATAAAAATACACACAAATTCTGACAAAAAAAATACACACTAACACATACATACACAAGCACACACTTAACTGCACATGATTACACACACTCACACAAACAAAGACACACATGCACTCAA